>NC_092244.1:3131381-3431381 GCF_036320965.1 Panulirus ornatus | reverse complement strand
AGGCCTGGAACCCCAGCCCATCATAAAACCCATTCAGGGGTCACCCAGGAGGTTACGACTTGCCCACACGTCACCTTTTCGTCCCACTCTTTCTAACGGAGGCCTGGAACGCCAGCCCACCACAAACCCCTATCAGGAGTCATCTAGAAGGTCACCTTCTCGTTCGAGTTCCCTTAGCGGAAGTCTAGAACGCCAGCCCATTACAACCTCTCTTCAGGAGCCAGCCAGAAGTTCAGGACCAGTCGACACGTCACCTCCTCTTTCCAGTTCCCCTAACGCAGGCCGGGAGCCCCAGCCCATCCCGAACACTCCTCACGACTTGAATGAAAAGTCGCAATCAGATGATGCGTCACGTCCTCGTTCCAGCTCCCCACGCGGGGTGGCAAGTTTTATGTACAAATCCATGATACACAGACCGGCGCTCCGCCAGCAACAGCCACAAACTGAACGTCCCAAACGGCCTAGATCTCGTTCATCCATTCGAAATGCATCGTCAAGTCGACGGGGTTCTTCAACCTCCTCCAGGGAACGTCCAACCCCAGCCGCAGACGGTCACCACCCCACCAGCAAGCCGCCGCCACCATCTACCACATTCACCTCTGTTGATTCCCACTTTGAGATCTTCCCAGAGCAGTGGGAATCTATGCGTGAAGTATGACATTAGTGGATGCTATCTTATATATACATATGTACTGCAAAATTTTATTTATGAAAGACGAGTGAAATCATACCTATGAATCATTAAGAATCTAAATGCTTTAACGTTCTCACTTCTAGCGCCTTCTCTTGAATTTTCTTGTGTAAAACCATAAAAAACATACGTCGTGCTAAATCAAGTAAGCCCGAAACGGAATATTGATTTTCAGCGTCGTGTCCAACAGTCAGTCTCCGCTCTGTTTGGAAATGGTTGTATCACAAATATATATATTTTGCGGTAAATTCTGTAATACGAATGTTTTCACAGAAGTTATTGTTCCACCTGGTTCCGAGTGAAAACTGAAATACTATTATTGCTTTTAGAATATGTACACACATATACACTCGGGTACACGTACACTTACTCTAGCACCACACACACACACACACACACACACACACACACACACACACACACACACACATATCTCACACCCAACACGTCTACAAGTGAAAGTATTTCATGGTCTGCAAGTGACACACAAACACACGCGTTACGTGTCCGTAGTTCTTCATTGAATAACATGATTATTTGACAGTTCATACTTTTTTAGCCTGAAGGAACTGATCGTTGATAACATTGTCATGTAGACAACCAACTATCGCTTATTTTCGTTGTGAATCGAAGTGAATATTTTCCTTTTTGATAAATCTTTAGACAGTTTAACATTTCGTCATACAACTTTGCGTCTTGCTGCTGGCATTTGTTAGATCATTGATCACAGTTGAATATTATACTCTATAAATATTATCATTATTATGACATTACCCAAGTACCACTTCTCAAAGCATTCTTGCAGCTTCAAGGCTGCGCTACAATCAGTAAAAGGGAAAGGATGGGATCACTCGGAGTGAGAGATTCTTCGACGAGATTTTACTCAGACGGTACAACTTCGAAGACGGCTCTTCGCTCGCGGGGTAACCACGAGCAGGCAGAGACCGGTAACACTTCTGTTTACTTCATGTGTATGTTAATTAAAAGCATTGTTTCTACAAGAGGATTTTGCTATGAGTAACTTGGTTAATAATTATATGTCAGTTCTATGTCATTTTCATCGTACACTAGATTCATCACAGTTCGCCACTGGTATGTACCATACAGTGAATTCATCATAGCTCACCACTGATATATTCATATGAATTCTTTTTAAGTCTGTAATAAAAAAAAATGTAGATAGGTCATTGCCAAGAGAGATGATTAGCTCATACTCAGTGTATGTACTTAAATGTCTAAATATATTTAATTTCTATATATTTATTCTTTCAACAGCACGAGTACAATTATCAATTCCTTTGCTCAATCGTTGTATTGATATTTTTTTCATTGCCAACATCTTGGAGAACGTTTGCTCTTTTTTACCTATTTTTTTCCAGCAAACTTTTATATTTGATATATTTTTCTTCTCACTTTTTCTACCAATGTCTGTTTAAAAGGAAATGCTGTTTTATTGTTACTTTTCTAATCACCATATTATATGTAAAGATGCTGCTCTGCTGTTATTTCATCTGTGCAGTGTTTCCTGTGTACAGCTGAACATGTAACAAGTGAAGATATAAAAAGTTTACGTCAAACAAAGGAGTGATATAAACTGCAGCGATACAAACTGCTATTTTTCTAGATATTTTGTTAATACATAATACAGAATGCATGGACAATACAGAATGCTTAAACATGGTTAAAAAAATATGGTAGAAAAAAAACGTGTCTTGGATACAGTGGAATGGAAGTGAAGAATTGTGAGCCTACAACATAAATATAAGAGAAAGATGTGTGTTTATATAAGGAACTGTGCATCTTTATGAAATGGATGTTGCACTGGACTGTAGGCAGAGCTGATGACAGATATAGATATATATTAGTGGAGAAGAAAGGGAGGTAGTGCGAAAAAATATCTCTAAAAGTACATTGATTTTAGAAATATACTTATCTAAATGTGAGAAGTATATCTACTGTCGTGAACTGGAAGGGTAAGAGGGAGGCTCTGTAATTGGGGACTCGTAGGTCCTGCGGTCATGTAAGACATGTTGGGAGGAGGATAACAAGTTCCTCAAGTCTTTTGATAATGGAGCCAGACACTTCAGACCAAGGCTTAGGTCTTCTTACTTTGGACCCTCAGGCCCGAGTAGCCTCCTATGACACGTAACCTAAGACAGTCTCCATCAGCTGAGTGCCGTTGAGGGGACACAAGGAGAACACTTTACCACAATCGCCTCCAGCCTCGCCGAAGCCTTTAGCAGTCTTGTATTCCTGTAGGGCGCCCCTGGGCGACACGCCTGACCATGGGTCTATAGCCGGTCTGCAGGAAGGAAACAAGCGTTAGTGGCGCTACCTTGATATAATGACATCAAACTTCATCAGACTTACTCCTGGTGTGTGGCGGACCTAACATCTGCGTCATGAGTGACTTGCGAACTTGTCCCCTGAGCCACTGACCCAAATATAAGCCCGAGGCGCACACCTGGAGCCAAGTGGTTACGCCTGAGGACCCGATAAACACACCTGCCTGCGCTGCTGTGTAAGGCAGGACCCTGCTAAAGGTTGCCTGATTCAGCAAAGGGTAAACGAGACGATATTAACGTATAAATTTTCATATTCCTGGGCTTCTGCCTGATGAAGAGATGCTAGAATTAGCTCCACTGGAAATCATTTGAAAATACAATATGTAACACTAAGACTGGGGAAAGAGAGCAAAGAAATACGTTAACATCAACATCAGAGAGAGAGAAAGAGAGACTCCACTCACCCGACAAGGTCGAGAATTGCTTGTTCTTCCCCCGTGATGTGGTCCTGCCTGAGGCGAGCCAGCTCACACAAGAGGCGCATTCCACACCCGGTGACGTCCTCCCGCCGGATCAGTTCCATAGTCCGCTCCAGGGCCCTCGAGCCGCCGTGGACGGAGCGGCGGAAGCGGTAGCGGGACCGACCACGGAAGCGACGGCGAGTGAAGGAAGAGACAAGTGATGCGATGCTCAGACCCAAGGCCCCGGCTACGGCTAAGTAACCCGCGCTGGCAAGAAAAGCGGCCATATTGGTGCTCGTCTGAAACCTGCGGGGAAGAGAAGAATCTTTCTCTGTTGTCTATAAGATTAATCTTTGTTACGTGACAGAAACATTACTGAAACAGTATTTTCTTGTCGATGGTAAACGGAACTACTTCTGGTCTTTATATGAAATAAGATTCATTGAATGAGAAATCCTGACACCATACCCATACACCTGTGCATTTGAAATACGAGACCATATTACTTTCTGCTTCCTTCTCCACTCCTCATGCATGACTCAGACACTCGTCCTGTCGTTCTGAGTGACTCAGCCTCCCAGATCAACCCGCACTTTGTTATACGGATATGAAACCATCTTCCACGTCGGCTTGTGTTATGATGTTATGACAAGGCAATATGATAAGCCTGATTGTTCTTCACATTCTTAGTACTTTAACTCGTTAAGTCCTGCGCTAAGTTCTTGGCGATATCTTTCAAAAGTGATAGAGAACAATAAGCAGAAGGCATCGAGTCTTTCTTCTTGACAAGGATATAAGGAACACGACAAGGCTACATCCTCACACATCAAGATGATCTGTGAGGACAGTAAACACATGGAAGATATGACAGTGTCTTAGGGTAAGCCGGAGTCCATCAAGGAGGGACACTGGATTCTTGTTCTGTACATGACTCTCGCCTGAAGGATGCAGGACGACCAACAATTCATTTTGATTCAGGATTTACAGTATAGATAACGGGGAACTTTAGACATTCCTCAAGCAAATGATAAGAAATATATGAACCATTTCTTTGTTCGCCCAGTCCCCCATCTTTACATATCTCTGCACCTTCCATAACGGTACTCTCTTATCTCTGCCTTTGTATCATTTATTTTCAACATCAACTTGGTTTACACCATTGTGCAATTGATTGTTTTGTATTGTTCAGCACAAGCATAGCTACTGCTGATTTTCTAGCATTTTGCATCATTTTACAACAAACGGACTTTTACACTTATTCCTATGCGTAGATTCCTCTGTCTACGCATACATTTGCATGTCTCTTTCTACGCCTGTCTGCCTCGTCCGCATCTCGTCTTTGCTGCTATTTCTTTGAATCTTGACCTACATTGGAAGTACGCTTTATAGTAACCAAGAGCATGGACTGATAGGGTGGAAATTGATAATAGATAGGTAAACGGATAGACAGATAGATAGATGAATAGACAGATACTCTATCCATACGAAGAGAAATACACAAAATCCTTGACTAACCACTCAGTCCTAGCGATACAGGTCCAGGCAGGAGAACAGGGCTAAGCTTCTACAGAGGAGGTCAAAGCTCTGTCGGAGGGCGACATCAACTGTTGCATTTCATCGCAGAAACTTCCTTATATCACCTGGTTTCCCTCCTCCTGTTGCAGGTGCTCCGCAGGTGGTTATTACTGGTATAGTCTCGAGACCCAGATAGTCATGCAAGTCATGGATTATATCCATTAGACTGTACACTGGTGTAAGGACCGAGAGCTTGCCAGAAGCCAAGTACCTGCTACTAACATTCACCCCAGGTCGCTCATTACATCTTCATTTACTGTCATTATGCGAGGGAAAGTCTGCGTATCATGATATTCTTGTGGTACTATCATGTGTTATATCTATAACATTTTTCTTTTCTTTTACATACAAAGAGAAAGTTTAATTTCATGATGTTTTAGTAGGTGATAAGTGTCAAGGTATCTTTTTGTGAATATATCATGAGAGAGAAGTATTTAGCTACCGTGTTCGTGATATATGTATAAGAGAGAGATAGAGTTAGTTACTATATTTTTTTTCTGCTGGACAGATGGTCTTGGAAACTCTTCATTATAAAAAATTACCATTAACTTTCGTATACCAAGTGAATTAGGTGTGCTACGTGAACTGGAGTCAACTACAAGACTTGGTACTTCACTTTTCTGTTTGCATGTCAGTCCCCTCATTACTGGTCACGTTCAGGAGCTCCGTCACCTCAACCCACCTCTCCCATGGTAATTCCTCACTCTGAAGAATTCAAGTTTTGAAAATACTTGGAGCTGTGCTCTCTGTCTCCCACACCTTCCCACAAGCACATTGTTCTCCAGCGTGTATTGAGCTCATCCCGGAGAAACTCCAGTGGATAGAAATGAAGAACTTAACCTGATGTAGGAAAATTCTTGTGGCAACGTACAGAAAGTTTCTCGCAAATAGGAAACTTCTGTTTGAACTAGAGATGCCAACATACGTGAGTGTATGCAGTTTGTCTCCTTCCAGATACACATTGAATACACATTTATGAATCCCGGGCTTGTGTCACAGAGCAAGATTCATATTGCTATGGTGTCATTCTTACGTGGAAATGAGGGTATCATCTCTCTTTGGAGGAAAACCAAATACTTCTGATAAGGATTTACTTGCTTAAAGTATAAAGCAGTAAAACCATTGCCTTATGTTTTCTATACGAATGTAATGAAATAAAATACATTCATGCACGTTCAGAATTCGAGTACTTAATTCACACATTCGAAATAGTTTTCAATAAAAACGTTTCTTTGCACACCTCTAAGCTACATTAATTCGATATGCAGTACAATAGTTCTCTGTATAAAGTTCCTAAGGTAAAGTTTCTTTTACCTTATTTCAGTATTTCCTCTTTCATCGTAAACAGTGTGTTCTGGCATACATGATGCAAAGTGCAAAGTTTGTCTTAGCATTTCTTGGGTTAATTGAACTTCTCATGTTGCTCTCCTTTACCTCAAGTCAAACTTGACACAGTAATAGCAAGAAATTTGTCTTTAAGAAATAAAAGTCATATCGTGACTATAGAAATTCAGCATTACTTTCGACGTTTTAAAGAAAGCAAAGTCAAACTAGGACAATACGTGAATTACCTGTGTGTATGTATGGTCTTAGGATTATACTTAACACCTAATTTTTTATTGAATATTTACAGTGTTCAGCCTTGTTCACGGCAGAAATTATAGGTGTTGAATATTCCTGATAATCTCGGATAACTTTACGTTGACATCTTCGATGACCCTGGCACTCAATAGGCCAGAGTTTTGTTTTGTTTCTTAAGTCGTCGGACCTCTGCTTGGTCCGACCCGGGCCTTTGCCTGTTGGCTGCCTAGAGGGTAAGGTGAATGTGGGTTTAAGCCAAAGCAATTAGTAAATTGCAAAAGTGGCGAAATATGACGAGATGACAGCGTATTCTGTCCAAATTATCTAAGTTGTGTTTAAATGAGCTGATTCAAAAAGGATCTCCGGACACCGGAATAAAGAATCAATAGTTATCCCTCAAATGAATATACATTTTCTCTCACGCAATATTTCATGAAAAAGTATGGGTTAACGCTAACTCTTAGAAACTTTAATTGATTTTTTTTTTTTTTAAGATTGCCACCATAACATTATTTTTCCTATAGGTTTGTGTTTTTGCTCTCTCTCTCTCTCTCTCTCTCTCTCTCTCTCTCTCTCTCTCTCTCTCTCTCTCTCTCTCTCTCTCTCTCTCTCTCTCTCTCTCTCTCGTGTACATATTCAAACACACATATCTCACGCGACTCTTTATTCCTAGTTCCTAAACTGACAGACACTGCTGCAGAATGAATTCCCACTGAAGGTGACGCTCACTCCCCTACTGTACAAAATTACTACCTCCTTAAGCCTCCTATCACAGTCTCTCATAACAGTCGTCACAGTCTCCTCCGAAAGCCAGATAATTCAAGTCGACTTTTACACTCATAACGAGAAGATAATATCCAACGGATCATCATGAAATTTGCCAACCAGGTGAGGGAAAGGGATAATCAAGCGTTGATTAGATAAATGGATTAGCTAACGAGCCAATTACTACTAACTTCATAGTGGCAGTTAAAATGCATCTGTCATTTCAGTGGTGTCGGTGATCAAATGATGGCAGTAGTTGTTGGCCGTTGTGGTCAGTTTAGTGCAAGCATACGGTGATAAGAGGGGTCAGTGGTGGCAATAATCAGTAGTGGCGGTGGTCAATGGTGGCTGTGATCAGTGCTGATAGTGATCATTGGTAGAAGCGATCAGTAGCGGGCTTAGTGGCAGTGTTCAGTGATGGCAGTGATCAGAGATGGAGGTGGTCATTGGCGAAAGTGATCAGCGATGACAGTACCCAGTGGTGTCAGTTCAGGCAGTGCTCAGCATCTGTTTTGGTCAATGTTTTGTTTCTCCCATTTGTTTGTGCTTCTTTTTGTAGTTTTTCCCTCGTTTTCTCTGTTGTGCGTCCTTTTTTTTGTCAGTACCACCTGCGTCTATGCAGCTCACGAGCATTTTTATTAATTAAACATTTCTGTATATATTTTCCAAACCAGTAAATGCCTTGCGTCTCTCATGAGATGCCTCATGAAGCCATCAAGGTGCCACCTCCTCCCCTACTGAAAGACGGCACTCGCTCCCTTCTTTAAAGGTAGTCCCCTACCCCCCTCTCGTCAGGAAAGGTGGTACCCCTTTTCCTACTGAAAGGTGACACCCCTCCCTTCCTGAAAGGTGACACCCCTCCATTCCTGAAAGGTGACACCCCTCCATTCCTTCACTATCTTCATTACCCTCCTGAAAGGTGGCATCCCCCCCCCCCCATCCCCTTTTGAAAGGTGTCACCCTCTGCCATCCCAGGTGACCCGCTCCTCCCACACTCTCAGGCGAAAGTTGGCCCGACAATTTGTCTATCATTTGCACGACGTTTGTTCACCAGACTTGTGGTTTGGATCAGCGTTGCGTGGCTTGTGGTGAGTGTTGTGGTGTGTGGGATGTGGTGAGTGTGAGTGTTGTAGTTGCTCGTGTATGGTGGGTGGGTGTGGTTTCAACAGTAAACAATGCATAGTGCTCTTCTCAAACAGTTCTACTCATGTGGTTTAGCAGCAACAGACTGGGTGCTCTATCAAAACCAAAATCTCTCCCACAAGATTGTTACAATATATAAATATGATAAAGTTGATTGCTTAATTTCGATAGATGTTAGAAATGAATAATTCCAACAAATCCATTATTTCTTGTAGTATATTTCCTTAGGTATAACAGATGTCTTGTTCGGAGCGGGCATGATTATGACATTCAATATACAGATGAGTGGATCTCAGTTCATTTGTTGTCGATGAACTAACTGTGAAGCAAACGAAAGAAAGAAAAGGTTTTTAAAATATTTTGGCGAGATGGAGGTAGACGAGGTCTTCAGATTGATATACACAGGAGCTGTGGTTCAGCAGCACCTGATGTCAGTGCACAGTCAAATAGCATAAAAAAAAAAGCTACTCACTAAGATAAATAGAAATAAATAACATGGAATTCAATATCTATGACGAGAACTTTGTGGCTGGACTGGTGGGCCCTTCTTCTGGGGACCAGTAGGGTTCCTGAATTCATGGCAAGAAGGCCATGACGGTGTCCATGAGCTGGGTACCGTTCAGGGCACACATAGGGAAGGCCTGGCCACAGTCCCCGCTAGTCTGGCCAAACCCCCTGGCCGCTCTGTACTCCCATGTGGCTCCCTTTGGCAGAAGACCCTCCCCGGGTTTCACCGCTGGCCTGTGGAAGACAAGAATAAAATTTACTGGTCGAATATAACCCATACAAATGGACTCTGGAAGAGACCCAGAGCGTAGGTAAGCCCTTGCCTTCTTTATATAAAGATTATAACAATGCTTCGCATAGCGACAAGAGTGATGAGGCATTCTAATTTCTCTTCCCTTCACATCTGTCCGACAATATGTATAGAGTTCTCACTGCTTCATACCCCTGAACCAAGAAATCCGGATGGGATCAACATCGTAAATTGTTCTGAAATAGACCTAAACTGTTAACAAGTTATAGGCTGAGGAGGTAGAAGACAAGAGATACAGGAGGTATGTGGAATATATAGTACTTGAAGAACAATCGAAACAGTTGTTTGCCTGGCGAACGATTCAACTAAAACAACTAGATCTTTAGAGTCAGCTTATCAAAACATTTTACCAAACGGGTGGTTTGTTATACGCCTGTGTGGTGTCGTGTCATCATAAAGTGTTCTACAGTGGACAATATGATCTTCATGGATTATTCTGTGAATTTAAAACTATCATGTGAAGTACAGAGTGGGCGATCGCAGATCTGTTTTAAAAAAAAGAAAAATAACTATCACTCGCCATCATCTTCACTACATAGGAGGCAACCAAGCGCATCCTTATTACACTCTATAAATCTAAACAAGTCTCACCCTTGAAGAACACATTCCCACACCCTAATGTACACTGAAATGACGTCACAAGCGTCTGGACTTCAGCTCATATTACAACACTCACCCTACGAGGTTGAGGATAGATAGTTCCTCCACCGTCAGACGCTGGTCGTCAGCGGCCGCCAACTCACACACGAGACGCTTCCCGCACCCCGTCACGTCCTCCTCCCGGATCAACTCCATCAGGTTCTCCAGGGCCGCTGACTCTTCCTTCTCCGAGCGTCGACGTCGGTGGTACCCGCCCCTCTGCCCACCGTACCCACCATGATCCCTGTCCCTGCGGAGAGACCTTCCTATGGCAAGACCCGCGACGCCCAAACCAACTGCTCCAGCAACGGCAGCTGCAGCGTAGCTCGCGCTCAACGCTCCTATGGTCACGTAGGTGGTCATAATTCTGTGATGGTTTTCTGCTGGCGCTAGTGATACTGCTTCTTCTGGTGCCACTGCACTTGCTACTACTCCTGCTGGCGTTCGAGACTGCTGCTGCTGGTGACAGGAAACACGGTAATGGGGAATAAAAACATTTATGAATGTAACAAGAACTCACACTTCGTGACAGAGGTTCATGCTATACTGTGAAGCATCATCTAATCCATCCCTAGTGACAAAAATTAACAGAACGTTAGGGAATACTGTATCATGAATGGTAAATCGAAAATGAGGAAAAGGGGAAATTGAACAGTTGGGTTGACTGTGAACCTATATACGCAACATACGCAATTCTACCACTACAGGTATACAAACACAGATGTAGTTGCCATCACAAAAAAAACGATAAGATGTCAAGCAATATATGACAGCCTACCTGTTAACGAGAATGGTTCGATCGCAGTTCCATAGAACGGATGAGAGTGAAGTCGGACTGTATACTGTGAGACTGCCGGTCATCTCGTGCCTTATATCTCTCGCATTACCCGCGCCAACCTCCGTCACCACGATCGTCACACCCCCTCACACCATCACCTCCTGCCACCGTCACCTCTCACCAGTGCCATTGTGGCGGCAGTGACGGGATGTGACCTTCTCAATGAATGTTGAAAGAAAACGTGATTTATAGTAGTTGAACAAGCTAGTGCTTTGATCCGTAAATCGTGTGAAATCTGATATGTATTGATGTGTTCTCTTATATGCAAGTGTTGATAATGCTCAAGGTGATCTAGGCTCTTGTGGGGAGGGTTTGGGAAGCTCGGCGCCTATGTAACCTGTTGCTACTCTTATCGTTTCCGAGGCTGACCCAGGATTCAGCAAGTATAATCATTCGTTACAATTATATGTTGGAAACTGCTATCATAGCAACAACGACATCATGGTCACTAACGTACATGTGTCGGTTAATTTTCTATTCACCTGAATATCTGTTCATTACTTGTTTACGGTGTGAATCTTGCCGAAACGTAGCCTCAATCCTTGGCATGTTTACCTGGGTCATAATCTGTTGAGTTAAAACAGATAGAGAAACAAAACAGTTGAAAGTAATGGGTTGATTCACATCTTGTCAGGGAGTTCTATAGTTTTCAAATGGTGGCGTACAAAATAAGTAGTTGCGGTGCAATTGCTTCCCTATGAGGTTTGTTAGAGGTAGTCAAACCCAGTCATGCTCTTGGTTTCGAAGGCCCTATTGTCCAGATCAGGTGGCTGTGAAAGTCGGAGGTTGTCCAACAGTATACTATTGCAGCATCTCCTTCACTCTCCACCCTATAGAGCGCTTGCAAAACCGTTGATCTTTTCGCTCAGTTGTTTAGAAACTGTTTTCTTAATGCTAAATATACAGGATGGGTCTGTAACTGAGGAGGACCTGATTTATCTTAAGGGTATTCACGGACAAAGGAGGAGGATCTTCTTGCCGGAAGAGGTGTTTGAGGTCTTCATGTAAAGTTACCGAAGTTTATGAATTTGATATTTAAACAGTCTTTAGTGACGCGTTGAGTAATCTGTACATCATTAGTTTGAGTGTTCAGGTTTTATGTTGCTGTTCTTTGATATACCACTTTATTCTGGTATTCTGTAGCATTGAGATTCATAACCATGACATGTTCTGTGTACTCTCTTCTGAAGCTGTATCTAAAACTCGGGTAAAGAATCTTCGTAGATGTCGTTGGAAATATGATTTCATACTCCACTATATTCCTTACTTTTATCCCTGATTCCCTATAGACTATTTCCATGTCCACTATCCTTCCTCGCCCTACGTTCAATCATGCCACCTGTGTATCTTAAGTCTTATGTCCTCACTTTCTCAATCCTGATTGTCTAATTCTTCATTCTGTTAATTCATTCTCTAATTTGGGTCAGTTTCTACAATACTTAATGATCCTCTTTTCTTCATGTGAATCTAATAAGGTTTCTCTATAACCATTTGCTGTTCTTTCTCAGTTGCAGCGATTACTGCAAGGTATTCAAAAATGAAAACCACTTCATTTACGTTGGAAAAATAAAACAAAATGTCAGATACTGACACTCATGATTACGTATCTGTGGTGTATGGGTTAGCGTTACTGATCCTGAGCTATCACAGGTGCACCCGAGGCCGGGCCCACATGGGTTCGAATTCCAGGCGCGATAGTCAGCCTTCACCCAACCCAGGTGTTCATCCTCCCCGTTGGGGCTGGTCGATAAATGGGTACATGGCTTAAGCTGGATTAGAGGCATGCTACTCATAAAACAAAGACACGGCAGCTTGGATGTAAAACTCTTTCCCCTTTACATATAAATAGTAATCACGGTCTTTATGTCCACTCTATTTGTAAACTTCTCGCTGGCCTGGTTGCTCGCTGCTCTGGTGTTCGTTGGTATGATCGCTCGCTGAGATCTCTGTTTGCCATGAGTTTGTGCCGAAGTTGTACTTAGGTAATCTGAGGCCTTACTTGAGGCACTAAGCTGAGCTCAATGTATTTGTCACAGGCACACCATATTTTCCGAGGGGTATGTAATGTCATGCCTTGAAATAATATTTTTACCATTTAGTTGCCTTCATGTCATCTACCATTTGTGTCTGTGTCAATGTAAAGCAAGTTGCTGGCTAAATACGTAGCTGTTTTAAGGGTACAGAGTTATAACTTTAAGTACTGTTTATTTCAAAGAATAAGTCAAAGATTTTACGAGTTACGTCATATTTTAGTAAACTTGATTGACGAAGGGCATATTGTAAAATATATATTGTTTCAGGCAAACCTGTAAAGAAAGTCATGATGATTTATTCCGTTCAACAGACCCCAGAGGAAACTCAGTTGTAATGGTAATTGTGTAAAGATATGAACCATATAACTAGTTTGAGGTTGAAGTGCTACAGTATCCAGTGGAGCAACCATAGTTTTGTTTTGTTACATCCCACATTTCCTTTGATTTTACAGTAGATTCAAAGTTATGAAACCATGGAAAACAACCTAAGTCATATTGATTTCATTTGTTTAGAACATGTGGGTATACCCATGTTTTCCCTTGTCTCCAATAGCCGTTCTGTGTTTACCATGCCTTACAATTACTTTATGTTGATTTCAGGACTGTCTTAACTCCTTAGCTCACTTTGCTTCTCGGCTTCATTCTTAAGAACCATTCTATAGTAATGGTAAATAATTAGTATTCTATTGGGAGAGAACATGTGCCATGAATACTCCTTGATGGACCAGTTTTGCTCTGCTAGTCTGTTAGCGTATATATTTTTTTTTTCTTTGCTTTGTCGCTGTCTCCCGCGTTTGCGAGGTAGCGCAAGGAAACAGACGAAAGAAATGGCCCAACCCACCCCCATACACATGTATATACATACGTCCACACACGCAAATATACATACCTACACAGCTTTCCATGGTTTACCCCAGACGTTTCACATGCCCTGATTCAATCCACTGACAGCACGTCAACCCCGGTATACCACATCGATCCAATTCACTCTATTCCTTGCCCTCCTTTCACCCTCCTGCATGTTCAGGCCCCGATCACACAAAATCCTTTTCACTCCATCTTTCCACCTCCAATTTGGTCTCCCACTTCTCCTCGTTCCCTCCACCTCCGACACATATATCCTCTTGGTCAATCTTTCCTCACTCATTCTCTCCATGTGCCCAAACCATTTCAAAACACCCTCTTCTGCTCTCTCAACCACGCTCTTTTTATTTCCACACATCTCTCTTACCCTTACGTTACTTACTCGATCAAACCACCTCACACCACACATTGTCCTCAAACATCTCATTTCCAGCACATCCATCCTCCTGCGCACAACTCTATCCATAGTCCACGCCTCGCAACCATACAACATTGTTGGAACCACTATTCCTTCAAACATACCCATTTTTGCTTTCCGAGGTAATGTTCTCGACTTCCACACATTCTTCAAGGCTCCCAGGATTTTCGCCCCCTCCCCCACCCTATGATCCACTTCCGCTTCCATGGTTCCATCCGCTGCCAGATCCATTCCCAGATATCTAAAACACTTTACTTCCTCCAGTTTTTCTCCATTCAAACTTACCTCCCAATTGACTTGACCTTCAACCCTACTGTACCTAATAACCTTGCTCTTATTCACATTCACTCTTAACTTTCTTCTTTCACACACTTTACCAAACTCAGTCACCAGCTTCTGCAGTTTCTCACATGAATCAGCCACCAGCGCTGCATCATCAGCGAACAACAACTGACTCACTTCCCAAGCTCTCTCATCCCCAACAGACTTCATACTAGCCCCTCTTTCCAAAACTCTTGCATTCACCTCCCTGACAACCCCATCCATAAACAAATTAAACAACCATGGAGACATCACACACCCCTGCCACAAACCTACATATATATATATATATATATATATATATATACAAACAAAGTGCATATGGACGCACACTTTCATAGAATGTACAAACCTCCAACAGCCAGGATATATATATATATATATATATATATATATATATATATATATATATATATATATATATATATATATACACACACCAAAACAGATGACTGTGGCAGCATGAAAAAGCAGCAGCCTCTTCTCGATGTATCATTGTCTTACTGACTGACTGTCTGACTGTCTTGACTGACTGTCTGACTGACTGTCTGACTGACTGTCTGACTGCCTGGCTTCTCTTCTTCTTAATACTTCACCTACGACGTCTTGTTGTTCCCGTTGTATGCCTGTCTTGTCTCTGCATGTTTGCTTCGTGCATCATCAGCAGCAGCAGCAACAACTTTAGCAGCAGCAGGATTAGTAGGAGGAGGAAAAGGGAGGGAGTTGGAGTTTATTTAGGCGGCAGCAGCAGCAGCAGTGGCAGCAGCAGCGGCAGCAGCAGCGGCAGCAGCAGCATGCATGGGAATGCCGTTGATAATTTTGTTGCGGCTGCAGTTGTGACATACCTGTACAGGAATGTCCCTGGGGATAGGGGAGAAAGAATACTTCCAACGTATTCCCTGCGTGTCGTAAAAGGCGACTAAAAGGGGAGGGAGCGGGTGGCTGGAAATCCTCCCCTCTTGTTTTTTTTTAATTTTCCAAAAGAAGGAACAGAGAAGGGGCCAGGTGAGGATTTTCCCTCTAAGGCCCAGTCCTCTGTTCTTGGCACAACCTCGCAAACGCGGGAAATGGCGAATCGTATTAAAAAAATATATATATATATATATATATATATATATATATATATATATATATATATATATTTTTTTTTTTGCTTTGTCGCTGTCTCCCGCGTTTGCGAGGTAGTGCAAGGAAACAGACGAAAGAAATGGCCCAACCCACCCCCATACACATGTATATACATACATCCACACACGCAAAATATACATACCTACACAGCTTTCCATGGTTTACCCCAGACGCTTCACATGCCCCGATTTAATCCACTGACAGCACGTCAACCCCGGTATACCACATCGATCCAATTCACTCTATTCCTTGCCCTCCTTTCACCCTCCTGCATGTTCAGGCCCCGATCACACAAAATCTTTTTCACTCCATCTTTCCACCTCCAATTTGGTCTCCCTCTTCTCCTCGTTCCCTCCACCTCCGACACATATATCCTCTTGGTCAATCTTTCCTCACTCATTCTCTCCATGTGCCCAAACCATTTCAAAACACCCTCTTCTGCTCTCTCAACCACGCTCTTTTTATTTCCACACATCTCTCTTACCCTTACGTTACTTACTCGATCAAACCACCTCACTCCACACATTGTCCTCAAACATCTCATTTCCAGCACATCCATCCTCCTGCGCACAACTCTATCCATAGCCCACGCCTCGCAACCATACAACATTGTTGGAACCACTATTCCTTCAAACATACTCATTTTTACTTTCCGAGATAATGTTCTCGACTTCCACACATTCTTCAAGGCTCCCAGAATTTTCGCCCCCTCCCCCACCCTATGATCCACTTCCGCTTCCATGGTTCCATCAGCTGCCAGATCCATTCCCAGATATCTAAAACACTTCACTTCCTCCAGTTTTTCTCCATTCAAACTCACCTCCCAATTGACTTGACCCTCAACCCTACTGTACCTAATAACCTTGCTCTTATTCACATATTACTACATATTATATATATTATATTGATCCCTGGGGATAGGGGAGAAAGAATACTTCCCACGTATTCCCTGCGTGTCGTAGAAGGCGACTAAAAGGGGAGGGAGCGCGGGGCTGGAAATCCTCCCCTCTCTTTTTATTTTTTTTTTCTTAATTTTCCAAAAGAAGGGACAGAGAAGTGGGCCAGGTGAGGATATTCCCTCAAAGGCCCAGTCCTCTGTTCTTAACGCTGCCTTGCTAACGCGGGAAATGGCGAATAGTTTGAAAAAGATATATTGCGCTACCTCGCAAACGCGGGAGACAGCGACAGAGCAAAAAAAAATATATATATATAGGGGATTAAGAATACTTCCCACGTATTCCCTGCGTGTCGTAGAAGGCGACTAAAAGGGGAGGGAGCGGGGGGCTGGAAATCCTCTCCTCTCATTTATTTTTTTAATTTTCCAAAAGAAGGAACAGAGGGGGCCAGGTGAGGATATTCCGAAAAAGGCCCAGTCCTCTGTTCTTAACGCTACCTCGCTAACGCGGGAAATGGCGAATAGTTTGAAAAAAAAAAAATATATATATATATATATATATATATATATATATATATATATATATATATATATATATATATATATATATATTTATTTATTTATTTTGCTTTGTTGCTGTCTCCCGCGTTTGCAAGGTAGCACAAGGAAACAGACGAAAGAAATGGCCCAACCCACCCCCATACACATGTATATACATACATGTCCCCACATGCAAATATACATACCCATACATCTCAATGTTCACATATATATACACACACTGACATATACATATATACACATGCACACAATTCACACTGTCTGCCTTTATTCATTCCCATCGCCACCTCGCCACACATGGAATAACATCCCCCTCCCCCCTCATGTGTGCGAGGTAACGCTAGGAAAAGACAACAAAGGCCTCATTCGTTCACACTCAGTCTCTAGCTGTCATGCAATAATGCCTGAAACCACAGCTCCCTTTCCACATCCAGGCCCCACAGAACTTTCCATGGTTTACCCCAGACGCTTCACATGCCCTGATTCAATCCATTGACAGCACGTCGACCCCGGTATACCACATCGATCCAATTCACTCTATTCCTTGCATGCCTTTCACCCTCCTGCAAGTTCAGGCCCTGATCACTCAAAATCCCCTTCACTCCATCTTTCCACCTCCAATTTGGTCTCCCACTTCTCCTCGTTCCCTCCACCTCCAACACATATCCTTTTGGTCAATCTTTCCTCACTCATTCTCTCCATGTGCCCAAACCATTTCAAAACACCCTCATCTGCTCTCTCAACCACGCTCTTCTTATTTCCACACATCTCTCTTACCCTTACATTACTTACTCGATCAAACCACCTCACACCACATATTGTCCTCAAACATCTCATTTCCAGCACATCCACCCTCCTGCGCACAACTCTATCCGTAGCCCACGCCTCGCAACCATACAACATTGTTGTATATATATATATGGCTGTGTATGTATGTATTGATTTTTTATTATTATCATTATACTTAACCACTGTTTCCTACATCAGCGAGGTATATGTTGATATGTATATTTGTATGTATGTATATGTACGTGTGTGTGTTTGTGTGTGTATATGAATGGATGAGTCTTTCTTCGTCTGTTTCCTGGTGCTGCCTCGCTGACGCAGGAAACAGTATTCAAGTATGATATCTCTTTGCTTGTTCTCATAGTCCTTAGTTGCAGTGTGTCAAAACTCCAAAATATGGTGAAGTTGTCTGAAGTGTATCATAATGATACAGCAAATGCCTTCATGATTGTCTTAGTTATGTTTAAATGTTTCTCTGTTTCTTGCGCTACTTCATTAGAGCTGGAAACAATGTGACTGAAAATTTGAGAACAAATTCCATTGTCAAATGTTCCTTGATACAGATGAATATTTCTTTTTTATTTTCTTGATAGTTTATTTGCCAGCAAACTGAAAAATATGTTTTCTTACGGCCAGTAAGAGTGTAGGTAGTGTGACAGGAAGAAAAACTGTTGGGTGATGACTTCCTGATTTTCTGTTCACAGCTTTGCTCTCATCTTACAGAGTTGGCGAGTGGCAGGGTCAGTATGTATGCCACGACTCTGCCATACAGAATCTGGCCTGAATGCAGAATGGGTTGAGCTGGCAAAGAAGCAACTTAAGGGGACTGATCCAGCAAAGCGACTGATGTGGCTCACTCCTGAGGGCATCACAATCAAGCCATTGTATACATCCGAAGATGTTAAAATGTTTGTAAAGTATATAATTATTACCAAACATTTTTTTGTAATACCATTCCTAAATGACTGATTTTTCAATGTGTACTTGCGCGTAATTGGGTGAGAGGGATAGGGACTGATTGGGCATGGCAGGATTATGGCAATTGATAGGTGTGTAAAAGAGAGATTGTTGGATGTAAATATGCTGAGATGTCTAATCACTGCTTGGTGGAGGCAAGCGTGACATTTTTTAGAAGCTTTAGGAAAAAAGGAATGATCAGAAAACTGATCCAAAACAGAATCAAGAAAAATGTCCCACTCTCACCCTTACAGCATGATTTAGACCCAATTGCTCTACTACTACTGTACACAGACTTCATAACACATACTGGACAGCCTCAACTAACCACAACCCCCTTTCCCCAATGTACTAGTGGTAATAGACATTAGCAAAGCATTTGACACTGTATGGTTTGGTAAACATTAATGTGTCATTTGATTATGTGTTCTGCTATTTTTCTATTTTTGCTGTAATAGAAATACAATGATTTGATATAGTTTCACAATGAAGATAATGTAAAAAATTTTCTAACAATATATCTCTTCTTTCAGTCCAGCACCTGAACTACCAGGAAAGTTTCCCTATACCCGTGGTCCTTATCCAACTATGTATGCCAACCGTCCTTGGACTATTCGGCAGTATGCTGGATTTAGTACAGTTGAGGAGAGTAATAAATTCTATCGTGAAAATATCAAGGCTGGACAGCAAGGTCTATCTGTAGCCTTTGATTTAGCCACACATAGAGGGTAAGTTTAGGTATTCTTTTCTCTGGTGCTTTTGATTGTACAAATCCTGCATTCATATTGGCTAGTTTGAATTTGCATGATTTTTGAGGATGGACCTATCTGTTTTACTTTTATCAATAGAATTTGTGGATTTATTTCATTTATAACAGGTTCCTGTCAATTCTTACAAGATATAGGACATCTGCCTCTGTTTTTGTAATTCATACTTGGCAACACACATATTATCATTGAAAAATAAGACTCAGTATTTCAGGCTTTCTCCATTGACATTTCCTTTTTTTGCTCTTAAGGTATCAGTATTACGGTCATTGAAAGAGAAATTTTGAAAAGGACAAAGATAGTTTGTCTGACATTCATACAAGAGCTGTCTGTGATATTCTATAAAAGCAGAACAAAATTTTCGCTAGATATGTAAAAATGTTCTATGAATCCAAATTAGTTGCCTGCATATTTCTTGTTGTATGAATACATCACTTTGTGCTTGCACATATAATCCTTGAAACCTGTAAAGATATTTTAACCTCCATTACAACATGTACAGCAACCCAAATGATACCTTTGTATTCTATGCTGAAAGAGCAATGCCAGTGTCCTCAAACAAACATCAGGCATTTTATGAATTATCTGTACCTCATACCTTCCTGTACACATAAAACATACACAAAAAGATTCACAAACACACAAGTAACAATACTTACATATAAAGGGAAAGGAATGAATCAGGTCAGTGTTTTCAGAGTGAGTCACAGTAATCTATTGTAGGTGGCTTGGTATCTCCTTTTTCCCCATTCTTATGATCAAGAATTTTGTAGTACATTTTTTGAATGATCTGACAGGTATGACTCAGACAACCCAAGAGTTCATGGAGATGTTGGTATGGCAGGTGTTGCCATAGATTCCGTTGAAGATATGAAAGCTCTTTTTAGTGGTATTCCACTTGACAAGATGTCAGTGTCAATGACAATGAATGGGGCTGTTATTCCGACCATGGCTATGTTTATAGTTGCTGCAGAAGAACAGGTTAGTGAGCAAAGTTATTTCCATTTTGCCTCATTTCATCCTCCGTAATCAGTCTTTTTGGTTGAAGTTAGAAAAGATATGAATATCATCATGAGTATGGATCTAGATGTTTTGAAGGTATGTTAGTGTCTTTGTCCACCATTGTGAAAGGAATGATCCAATTTCCCAAGATCCAAAGGCAAGACTGGAGCCAACTTTTACTTCATTTTCATTAGCATAAAGTATATCAAAACAAAAACAACACCATCTGGTGCTGTCTCACTATCTTCCTTGGTCAAAACATTGGTGTAGTTTTCCTAAATGTTTTATAGGGAGTATTGAATGTGCAGAATTATAAGTTTGGAAAGCTGTTTTTCAGATTTGATATTCAAGTGTACAGCTAGGTCCATGTTTGTCAATAAACTGTTCATACACTTTTCTGGGAATGCATACCCTGTGCATAGCAAGAAGGCATGTAGTATTCCAGTTCCTGTATTTGGATCAAGGTTGTGGGTACAGGTCTCTGGTCTCGCAGAGACTCGGGTGTAAATTGATCTCTGATCCTGTTAGGAAAGCAACATAAGTAATTAGAACTCTCTTTATTACTTGTTTTGGTGAAAGCTGGGGGCAGTTATTCATTTAGATCTGACAGTATATAGAATATTGTAAATATTGTAGCATTAGATTTTGCATGTGTGTGTGACATAGAATGTTCTGAAGTGTATTAAGCTTTTTAAGATGTAATTTTTTCTATTACAATTCCATACAGGGTGTAAAGCAAGAGCAACTCTCTGGCACAATTCAGAATGACATTCTAAAGGAATTTATGGTGCGCAACACTTACATCTACCCACCCGGGCCATCCATGCGAATCATTGGAGATATTTTTGGCTACACAGCAAAGGTTTGTATGTGTAGGGTTCTCAAAAAATCTTTCAGTTATAGAACTACACCTATCTCATTTTACAGAATGGATACATTTGGGAAAAATTATCCTTTGAATGAAATTCTACTTAGTAAAACCCATTTTTCCATACTTTCCCATTGTGTAGTTAGAGATGCATTCCTTCTGATGAATTTCAGCCCCGAGGCCTGCATTGTTTCTAAATATTTTATTCAAGTTTTCAAATGAAAATTGTGACTAGCTTTTTCCCCACTGTGACCCTCCACCCCATAGAAATGCATCTCCAACATATTGCAGGGAATATCTGTAACTTTGATGAGGTGTTCCCTGACCTTGCATGCACTTAATAACACCATGAGCAAGAAGCCACCTTTGAAGAGGCTGTATTATCATCATCATAGAATACAGGATCACTGAGGAACTTCCTACCTCAAGGAAGCCCACCAACCCCAGCTTCCACATGCATTGTGGTCTTAAGATGCAGCAGCCCCATAAAAGGGATGCTAGGGTTGCACATAATGATAACTGTAAACAAAAATACACATAAAAATAGTATTTAGCGAATCTTGAAATTTTGTGTGTGAAATAGTCATGTTTATGTTCTGGAATATGTCCTTCCTTATACTGTACATGCTTATTTTGTAAATTGAATTTGATAAAGAATATTGAATGATACATAAACATCAGAGTGTATAGAATGCTTCCATAGTTGGTCCATAGTTATTATTTTTATCATTAGCTTGTTGCAGTGTCTTGTTCTTTACATATTTTCTTGAGACTTTGCTCCGGTAACTGCAATTGCTAACATTAGTAATGTACAGGTTTAAGGATATTGGCAAATGTCTGCAAATATGGTTACAGTATAGACATTTTAGTGAAATTTAAGTGTGTCTGGGATTTTTCTTTTTTCATTGGAAATGAATTATTTTTTCAGCACATGCCCAAATTTAACAGCATCAGCATTAGTGGATATCATATGCAAGAAGCTGGTGCCAATGCTGTGTTAGAGATGGCCTTCACATTAGCTGATGGACTTGAATATTGCCGCACAGGGTTGGCTGCTGGACTAAACATTGACCAATTTGCTCCACGTCTTTCTTTCTTTTGGGGTATAGGAATGAATTTCTACATGGTAAGTAACTTATATGCACTGCTTTGCTTCTTTTTAGAGAAAAGGTTGGTGTGAGCTAAGTTTGTGATTCAATTTCTGATTTAGATTAATTAAATTTGAACGCAAATTGTAGTATAAGAGAATGGATGCCACAGGTTATATTGTTTTGTCAATGCGATACGTAAAGAGAATTCATTGTGGGATAAAACTGCATTGTTTGGAACCATAGTTGAATGCCTAATTTATTGAAAGTGGTGAATTTAAAGAAAATTAGACAAATCATATTTTGACTGACATTGTATAGAATACTTATTCCAGATTACAAAAGTAATGAATTTATTCTATGAGTTTATTTAAACTGTTGGTTTGAAACATGAAAGGGTGTGTGTTGTTAGCTGGAATAAGCCAACTGGCATTTAATGATGGTGATGGGAATTCAAATCAGAAAAAATGGATAGTGTATCACATTTTACCATAGGATTTTACTAAACTGAGTTTCCTAGCCCCAGCTTCACTGATTGTCAAAGAGCAAATCTTTTCTTTTATTGTAATGATCACTAGAACACAATAGATTTTTTTCTAAGAAAACAGTGACAACAAAGTTTGTGTCTGCAGTTATTCTGTTCCTTGTGAGATGAAAGCAAAAATCAAATGGTCTAAATGGAATCATTCACCCATTTAGCTCACCTGTCTGTTATATTCTTCTCACATTATCTGTCACTTGTTTGATGAATTATTGTCATTTACTAGTCTGTTTCTGTTCGTGATGAAGTAAGAATTATGCTGTGAAGTAGTTTTCCTAAAGATGTGTGTTGATTTACTATTTAGAACGTATTGTAGAATTAGTGTTTTCAGTTTTCTTTATATAATAGTTAGCAAGTATTGGTTTATAGCACACTAATTATTCTGATCTGTAGGAAATTGCGAAAATGAGAGCTGCTCGTCGCTTGTGGGCACATTTAATTGACAGCAGCTTTTCTCCAAAAAACAAGAAGTCTACCATGTTGAGAACTCACAGTCAGACTTCTGGATGGTCACTCACAGAGCAGGTATATTATCCAACAATATATAGTTGAATCTGTTATGTTATTCATTTATATGTCAGAATTAAGAATTTTGATCTAGATTATTATATGATAGTTATATCACTATGTCTCCCCTATCCCTGGGGATAGGGGAGAAAGAATACTTCCCACATATTCCCTGCGTGTCGTAGAAGGCGACTAAAAGGGAAGGGAGTGGGGGGCTGGAAATCCTCCCCTCTTTTTTTTTTTTTTTTTTTTTCCCAAAGAAGGAACAGAGAAGGGGGCCAGATGAGGATATTCCCTCAAAGGCCCAGTCCTCTGTTCTTAACGCTGCCTCGCTAACGCGGGAAATGGCGAGTAGTATGAAGAAGATGAAGAAGATATATCACTAAGAAGTTATAATTTTTTTGTATATCCAAATTAGTTTTTACATTGTCATTACTGTCATGCTGTCTTTTGCTTAACAGTAGTTATAAACTTTCAAAAATTGTATCAAAGAGGTGTGAAGATGTGACTCAAAATCAGTACAAAAAAGTTCATTATGTTAAAGGAGAGACCAGAATACTAATGACATTAGATAAGAGAAATTTAACTTTACCTCCTAATCACTTGTTTTTCTTTAGATTGAATTTTGGACATTTGATTGAATGATTGCTGTGCCTGTTTACTCATCATTGTAGAGGAATGAGGTGAGATCAGTGTTAAAGCTTGCTTGTTAAGCTCCTAGTTGATGGATAAAGTGTTGATTGTTAAAAGATCCATAGCAACAGCTTGGCCAGATGAGGGATGGAGATTTTAAAGCTGAACTCTGAACATGAAAACCCTGTTTGCTTTTTGCAACTTACTTTTCATATTTTTATTTATAATTAGCAGGATTTAGGAACGGATAGAAACAAGCATAGAAAAAGAATTTGATTGGAGGTAAAATTAAGGACATAGATTAGGAAAGATCATATCTACATAGGGGTTTTTGATTACTATAAATTACCTTGATATGGTCTTGAATTATGTAGTTTTGTAGTCAAGTACCTCTCTCTTTTTTTCTAGAGTATTTTAAAGAAGTTTCTTCTGTTTTTTTCTAAGAAGAAAAAGCAATGCCACATTCTTCGCTGTGGGAAGGAGACTGTGCATTGACAGTATAACAAACATGTGGTGAGACGAGGAATTACACATAACAGCTACTGTAGCTTAGTGTAAATAAAAACAGAGTAGGAGAGAGGAAGTAAGCTAAGAAAGGACCCCATCACCAAACAGGACACAATTTGAATGAGTACTCATTAACTCAGGAGCTTCTTCAGTGAATTACATAAATGCGATGAGCTAAGACTTTGCTAACTTGTGAATTTCAAACTTATAAATCATTAAGGGCAAGATCCCTGTATTGGAAGATGAGACAAGATAGTGTATGAATGAGTCTCTTTGTAAATGTATATCTTCAGGATAGATATGTACACAAGTTATTGTTTATATGTGCTGAGGAATTATTAAGATGGACTGACAGTTAAAGTATATACACTACATTTGCTATTTTAAAGTATTGCATGATTAAGCTTTATCACTTTTAGGAAACTGCTTACTGCATATGTTAAGACCATTTCCATCTTAGTATTAGATTTGAATGGATAATTGCTGTATTACATTGCAGGACCCATACAACAATATCATCCGTACTACAGTAGAAGCAATGGCTGCTGTTTTTGGTGGCACACAATCCCTCCACACAAATTCTTTTGATGAAGCTCTTGGCTTACCCACAGTGTTTTCTGCTCGCATTGCACGTAATACACAAATCATTTTGCAAGAAGAAACTGGAATTCCAAAGGTGAGGTTTACTTTTTACCCTTGAAGTCCTTTTCGTCAGTCTCCAAGGCTTCATATAAGTGAAGCCTCAAAAACTTTCTTGTACTAAGTCAGTAGTTGATATCAATCGTCATTGTGTCTTTCAATTTTTAATTGATGTCATGCTTTTCCAGAATGATCTGTGTATTGCATTCTTTATTCAGCCTATGATATGTTTCAGGTAATTGATCCCTGGGCTGGCTCTTATACTATGGAAGCTTTAACTGATGAAGTGTATGAGGCTGGAAAAGCTATTATTGACGAGGTGGAAAGCATGGGTGGTATGGCCAAAGCTGTTGCCTCCGGTGAGTTTACTTTGTTGTCAGTTGTCTTTGTATGTCATGAATTACCTAAATTTGCTACCCTATATTCTTAGTTTCAACTCAGTTTTACAGTTGTGAGAAGGTTCAACTCAGTTTTACAGTTGTGAGAAGGTTATACTGTCTATCCCCAACATACATCCAAGTTCCATTCTGACTGTCCAGTCATTTCTCGAAGTGGACATACGTCTGACATGTGCCAGCATGGCAAGTAGAATTCGTATACCTGTACAGCATTCTTTTATCCTACTCAATTTCTGTCATGTTTATCTCGTTTTTTATGAAACAGCTTTATTATATGATTCTTTTGACCTTTTATTTAAGATTCTTTAGTCCATAATTCATTTTCATCTTTTATGTTTTGCAAGTTCTGTCATAATTATCTCATTTTTGTTTAACCAATTTTATGGATTGACATTTTTTAAATCTTTGTTTTTTACCTTTTGGGCAGCTCCTTTGTCAGCTCTTGTGCTGCTTCACCTGTGACTCATACATTGTGCAAGCTATATCTTCTTTTAAATCCATTGAGCCAACCATGACCTGCTGTGAAGTTCTTGATGTAATCCTTTCCTGCTCACTCCTTAAGTCATAAAAAACTTCTAGCCTTCACCTGAATTGTTAGTAAGCTTAGTGAGGCACACTTTTTAATTTGATCTTCCATCCACAGCATCATTTCATGGGTGATCCTTTGTCGTTGCTTTTTTATTATTGTAGACTTCATACTTGCTGAACCTTTCACTGCTTCACATATTTTTCATCTTTTGAATTGTGTACACTGTCGAATGGGACAACTGTAGATCATGTGCAATCATATTAACTTTTTTCCTCCTTCATATTGGGTGATTCCCTTCATTTTCAATTCCAAATCAAGCATCTTTGGCATCTTATCAGATCAATCAACATGTGATGGTTTTCCTCTTGCTCATCATTTTCTTTGGGGTTTAATGCAAATATGGTTTAATCCTGCTTGAAAATTCATTAGATTCACTTGAATAACACACTTACTGAATGGTAACTGAGAAGAAGAACTGAAAGAGATGCTGTGATGTTCACAATGCCAGGATATTGTATGACATTCACTATTGTACGTATGCAGCCATTAACACTTGCGGACATACAGCCAAGCTTAATTTTTAGATTTATTTATATTTCTTTTATTTATGTATTGTTGAATATACAGATGTTGTAAGTTGCTTAGGTTGTAAGTAAGGGATAGACAGTATAGTATGAAATCATTAAGAAGTGATATGAAATGTTTTAGCAAGGCATTTTCAAGTAAAATGCATAGTAGAGGACACATTGGTCAAGAAGTATTTTGAAGTAAAGTAGAAGGTACAGAAAGGAATGGATAAAATTGTACTCTTGCTGCCCATTGACGATGATACTTCTTCGCTAAATGATGATTGATAGAAATAGAAACATACTTTAGAGAAAACAAGGCATACAATCGGCATGGTACAAGTAAACAAGGAGAGAGATTAGATCCAAGGATGTTTAAGTATTCAGATAGTTGCAGAATTTTATGACTTTAGAAAATTTAGAGAAAGGATAAAACTATGTTATGAGTGTTACCATTTTTTTTCTTTTCGTCCTTCCAAGAAAAGAAAGCCTCTCTCTTTAAGCATGTTTTTCTTTGCTTCATGTAGAAATTGATTTTGTGTGGAAAGACTAATTTTTCCATGTTTTTAGTACTAAATTTGTTAATTGAAGTATTGATCAGCTATATGATTTTTGATACCAAATATAATCTAACTAAAAATCAATCATATAGGTCAGCATTGGTTATTTTATTTGGTATTTTGCAGTTAGTAGTATGACAGTCAGAGGTATTTGGAAATTGTCCAGTCATTGAATGATCATAGTAAAGGAAAGCTTGAGTGAGTGGGTTTATAGGGTTTCTTTTTTTGGTAGCTTATACTGTCCCATTTGCAGGTACCCAGGAGTAATATGTTGTTTTATATCATTAAGAGCTCATACATATGAGCTCTTACTGGATCTCTTTGACTAATTGTAAGGCTGGATTATATGTATCCAGCATATATTGTATGGTTTTTCTGCTTTATATATAACTGATAGCTTTTTTGGTAGTAGATGTGTATCTAGGATGAATATTAGAAGCAATAGCATACTGATGACAGTGCCTTTCCCTGTCATGGTAGTGTTTTATGTTCCAGGTTTTGGATTTATGCTGTTTAGGCTTTACTTATTTTATGATTAATTCAGTATTGAAGATCTGGGTTTAGTTTACGTATTTTAAAAGTTACAGTCAACTGATTAAGCAGTGTCTTTGAAGTGATTTGCTTGTAGTTGGTAATAGTACATTTATCATAATTTTCCAGGATGGGCAAAACTGAAGATAGAAGAGTGTGCTGCTAAAAAACAGGCTCTGATTGACAGTGGAAAGGGTAAGTGATATATATTTTTTTTAACTTATGTATTTCAGATATGATATTTTTACTAATGCTTGAAGAAACTTGCATATAAAGGATTATGTCAAGATTTTTTATGTATTTCATATATATATATGACAAAGCAAAAAAAGAAAAAAAAAAATAAATATATATATATATTCATGATAAATGGTTAGTATTTGGGTCATGTAAGCCTACAGAAGTCCCTTGACAACCACAGGAGAACCTGATGGTTTGCGAGATACATGGCCCATGGGAAACGGGTTATTAGGGAGTGACCCTTGAGATGCATAACTTAAGACCTATGATAAACACTTTAAAGTTGAAAATAAGCATGATTTACTTCAACAACAATGTGCTTATTCTATAAAAGTGCAAAGAAATTTTATGCAAAACTATGAATTCATAGTATGATGGCAGAATGTCACCATTGACGGGACACCTTGCTCCCATGAAACTGACAGCTAGATAAGCTACATAAAAGCTTACTTTACTGCTAACTTTAGCAATACTACCTGGTTATGACATTCCTTCAGCCTCTTCTTTGATATGGCTGTCTGCTGGGTTGGGCCACAAGTAGCCCACAACCATGGGACATACTCAGTACGATAAAATTTTGGTGGTGCCATGGAAGAAATCCTTGATACTTGGTACTGTATTTGGTAAAATGGTACACATTATTCTGAATGTGTATGCTCAAAACCAAGGTTGATAAAGCCTTGTTAGACAAGGGACCTTTACACTGTGATATTTGAGAGCAGTGACTACCCTTTCTCATATAAGGTGTCCACATGTTCATAGAACTGTGTACTCAGATCTGCTACTCTGCAAAAGCTTTATCCTTTATTATGATGTCCTATTCCCAGAAGATTCCTGAATTGATTTTTCCTTTGTATGTATTCACTTTCATGTTAACATTGTATGAATGCATTTAACCACATATTACGTGGTAACAAAATGGCATCTTTCTTCACATTTGGTTGTAGTTATTTATTTATTCTAAAAGTCTGCTTTTAAATTTTCCAGAAGTTATTGTTGGGGTGAATAAGTACCAGTTAAAGAAAGAAGAAACAATTGATGTCCTGATGATTGATAATAATGAAGTACGCAAAACTCAGATTGAAAAATTACGAAAGGTTTGTACTTCAGTTTCTAGATACTGAACTGGATTTATGAGTTTATATATCCAAAAAAAATTTAGATAAATCTTTTAGCAGTGGTAGAAACATTTTGTAATTTTTGAAAGTAGAAAAGAAATTTCATGCATCATTGCATATTGAGATATGTATTTGCCAGAATTAGAAAAGTATCAGAAGCTTAATGCTTGATTGCATAAAGTCTTCACATTATCCGAAATATTGAAGTTTTTAGTTTATTTGATGAAGCCAATGGGTGTCTTTCAGGTGAGGGCCTCTCGAGATACTTCAGCAACTGAGTCAGCTTTAGCAGCCTTAGAGGAAGCTGCACGTGGTGATGGTAATTTGCTTGCTGCTGCAGTGGATGCTGCAAGAGCACGTGCTTCTCTTGGGGAAATTTCAGCAGCTATGGAAAAGGTACCTTACATATAAAGCTCTCAAACCATGTTTTAGAGTTTATATGATAGATGACCATAACATTGTAATGCTTTTTGTTTTCATAACCAAGCCACTTTTAAGATTTGTTACCAAAGACCACATTTTCTTGCATAGAATATGTAACAGTGGTTTATAAGAGATCACATTCTCATTTTAGGTTATGTCTTGTAGGGCAAACTTTGCAGACTTCAGATGTGCTTAGTGTAAAGTAGAAAAAAAAATCATTCTACTGGTGTAGATTGGTGTTCCCATAATGGACATTCCGGTTTCAGGTCTGATGTACATCTACATATTGAAATTTGCCTAGCAGTTGCCTAACATTTCTGCCTTGAAATCCTTTGGAAAGGGCAATTTCTCAGCAGAAAGTTAATTCAAATTTACTAAGACATTAAAACTTGATTTCCTACATATCTGGCACCACCATGTTATTGACCCTCTGTGTGCAGAAACACAGGGTGGGGGAGGGGGCAAAGGTTCTTGAAGTGATGAAGAATTTGTGGAAAAAGAGAACATCATCTCAGAGAAAGAGGGTGGATGAGTTGGAAATTAAATGTTTGAGGAAAATATGTGGTGTGAGGTGGTTTGATCAAATAAGTAAAGTAAGGGTTAGAGAGATGTGTTGTAATAAAAAGAGTGCTGCTGAGAGAGTAGAAGAGAGTGTGTTGAAATGGTTTGGACATACGGAACGAATGAGTTAGGAAAGATTGACAAAAAGGATATATGTGTCTAGAGGTGGAGGGAACAAGGAGAAGCAGGAGACCAAATTGGAGGTGGAAGGATGGAGTGAAAAAGATTTTAAGTGATTAGAGCCTGAACATGCAGGAAGGTGAGAGGAGTGCAAGGAATAGAGTGAATTGAAACTTTGGTATACCAGGGTCAACATACTGTCAGTGGACAACCAGGGCATGTGAAATGTCTGGGGTAAACCATGGAAAGGTCTGTGGGGCCTGGATGTGGATAGGGAGCTGTGGGTTTGGTGCATTACACATGACAGCTGAGACGGAGTGTGAGCAAATGTGGCCTTTTTTTGTCTGTTTTCCTGGCGCTACCTTGCTGATGCATGGGGTGGTGATGCTGTTTCTTGAGGGGTGGGATGCATACGTATATGTATGTATATGCACGTGTATGTGCATGATGTATATATGTGTATACATGAGGTGGTGGGTCTTTCTTCATCTATTTCCCAGTGCTGCCTCACTGATGTGGGAAACAGCAATCATGTATGATAAAAATTAGAGAGATATAAGTATAAGGGACAAGAAGAAGGGGGAGACCAAATTTGAGGTGGAAAGATGGAGTGAACAAGATTTGAATGATCAGGGCCTGAATGTGTAGGAGGGTTAAAGGCATGCACAACAAGAGTGACTTGGAGCAAAGTAGTACACAGGGGTTGACATGCTGTCTGTGAACTGAACCAGTGCCTTTGAAGTGGCCAAGGGAACTATGGAGAGGTCTTTAGGGCCTGTTTATGAATAGGGGAGTGTGGTCTCAGTGCATTACATGTGATAGCGAGACAGTGGATGCGAGCAAATGCGGCTTTTCTTTGTCTGTTGCTTGTGCTACATTGCTAACACAGGAGACAGCCATTATGTGATTTCCATATATTCACAGAATTCAGTGAAGGCCAGAATACTATGTTGTTTGTGGAGATGCATTCTTCTGTGAATAAAGTACATTTTATTGGTTGTGTGAAAGAGGATGGGACAAGATAGAGGAAGTCAGTTGGCCTCCCCATATCCCAGCAGGTCCATGAGGATGTCTTTAATGAATTTACTTACATCTAAATTTGGTGATAAACTGATGAATTTAGGATATTTGTATTCATCCAAATCCTGTTGAAACAAAATAAAGCAGTAAAATATATTGATATCAATTGATATAAGAAAGTAATTTTAGTGTAACTGTAATTTTAATATGTTTCTTATGTCTTATTTAACATGTTTCTTATGTCCTATTTGTGAACTTCATCTTTAAGTTGGAAAAATAAAAAGAAATACCGAATAACAGCCTTCAGTTTTCAGTAGGTAATTGTACAGTTTGAGGCACCCCAGGAAAGCTGATAATGCTGGAAAAGGGTTAAAGTATTTCATAGGGTACTAATGGAGTGCTGGTTATGTGAAAAATAGTAATCGATATAAAAATAAGCTTTGTTCACAGAGACATTAAAAAGTGAGCTGCCAGACACATATAATGTCAGTAAGGAAGAGATAAGTTCAGTTTACTAATTATTGCTTGTTTTAGAGGGAAGATATTAAGAAAGGTACTAACAATAAGGTTGGAAATTTGTAGGCATTTTGGGTTAATTCTGGATGTTTCAATTTTCAGGTCTTTGGTCGGCATGTTGCATCAGACAGGCTGGTATCTGGTGCCTATAAAACAGAATATGGTGATCAACAAGAACTTGATGCAGTCACTGCTAAGGTACGTATTCAGTGTTTGTATATTTTGGAGGGGATGCATGTCTCTATTTTGAAATTTGTATGTGTGCATAACTTACTTATGTGTGGTGGGGTGGCAACGGGAATGGTGAAAGCAGCAAGTAATGAATATGTACATGTCTGTGTATGTATATATATATGTATACATTGAAATGTAAATGTATGTATATGTGCATGTGTGGGCATTTATGTATATACATGTTTATGTGGGTGGGTTAGGCCATTCTTTCATCTGTTTCCTTGTGCTACCTCACTAACATGGGAGACAGAGACAAAATATAGTAGAAAAAATAAAATAAAAAAACATGTTCTTATTTACTGCAAAACTTTTTTCTAATAGAGCTTTGCCTGTGCATCTGCTGGTAATAGCATTTGAACAGTCTTCAAATGGAAGTCAGGATATAAAAATAAAGTGACTTGATTGTTTTCATATCAGTAGGGAAATATGTATCTCACCCCTCCCACAGGGAATCATGACCTTCTCATTAGTTTGATTTTATTGAAATTTTGGAAGTTTTTGATTACCATTTTCTTTGTTCACAATTTTTTTTTCTGGAGAAGCTACCCAAGATTGAAAGGTCTTGAAAGATAATGGTTGTTGATATGTTGTTCAAGCCTTTGAAAACACTGCACTAGAGTTGCCTTCTGCCAGTGGCCTGTCAAGGGTGAGGCACTGAAGGCTGAGCATCACTGGAGTTCAGCATTTATGGAGACTCTTTTGCCGTGGCCACCCACTTGAGGGAGTTCTCAAGGGGAATGAGCATCAGAGATATAGATTGATAGATTGTCAGTTGCATCATAATTTTTATTCGTATGATGCTTTGCTAATACCTGTCACATAAAACTTTGAATCAAACAGCTGCCTTATGCAAGTGTTGTTTTGCATTTCTTTCCATAAACATTGTTCTAGGAAACTGATCCCAGGGCGGTGTGGGTATGTTCTTAATGCCCTATCAAACTCCTGTGGCGAGATGAATGATGTTGAAGTTTTTGTCTCTTTAAACATATTCAAATTGCATTTTTCTTATCTGATTTATGATAATCCTGAACTCGTCATGATTGTTATGCTTTGTACAGTTACCATACTCTAGTCCTCATTGTTATAAACAAATACAGTATTGATATAGCCCTCATAAAAGAAAACAGACTCACTACCTTATCAGAATTCACACAGAACTTCCCCACCCACACCTATATATATATTAGATAAAACAGACCCAGCAATAGTGGTAGTGGTTTTTTATCACAGATAAAAGAGCTTTCCCAAATACAACCCTTCAGACAAAACAACATACTGTATAAACTCACCACTGAACTTATATTCATCCAAATAAAAAAAATGGTAACACTGCTAAAGAGTTAATAAACACATACAGCACAGTCTCCATACTAGTTCCAGACCCCTCTTATCATCAACCACATATCAGTAAGTACTGTACTGCCACCTCCACTTCCAACTGGGACACTCAGAGTTGTCAACCATCTCGTTTTTGTGACGTGAACCCAGGGAGTATCGATTTGCTACTTCAAAGATTTTATTAGTGATCTGGGGTGGGGAGCAGAAAATAACTTGGCCCAGCATGTAAGGGGATAACAAGTTAAGGAGAGAAAAATGGAGAGGGGTGAGAGATGAGTCTGATAGTTTTCATTTACATACAGTATTTACTGAAGTGAATTTAGAAATGAGCAGGACTAAACAAAAGTGCTGAGAGTGAGGATAATCGCAGATTAGGACATTATTCACAGCCTTCACTTGAGGTCTGAATTATTCAGTGATAATGCAGCTCTCTCTCTCTCTCTCTCTCTCTCTCTCTATATATATATATATATACCATTAGGTCAAAGGCACACACACACTATCATTGGCAATGTCCTTCCCTTCATCCTTAGAAGCTAATGTTACCAGCTGGAGGGTGACCTTTACACCTGCTGGGTTTATCTTAAGGGGTAGCTCTTATAACATATACAGTAGGTAAAGGATACGTTTGCATGGTTACTTAACCATTTTGTTGCAATTATAATTACCCAGGAAGATGTCAATCATTTCTCAATGTAACAAATATGAAAAAGGAATATCCATATGCAGCACATGTACTATTCCATGTGATGTTTCAGTTTACAGCCTGAAACAAACATATGATCTTTGCCATAGGATGGCAGTGTGCATTGCAAGATATTTTGATGTAAGGAGAAGGGGTGGGTCAGCACCGGATAGATGCACTGGTATGTTGTGGTGAATCAAGCTTTATTATGATAATATAGATGCTATATTGTAGTGGTGGTTTGATTTGGATAAAGTAGTAACAAGTTATTGCATCCTGTTCACTGTCTCATTTAGAAATGTGACCTGTGGTCTCTGGTAGCTTTTGGCCATACCTTGAACATAAAAATGTTTGCCACTGCATGTTAAGAAAGGTGATTTAAATGACCTCATCTGATGATTTTAAAGATGTTCTGGGTTTGATAAGATTATACCTTATTATCATGTAAGGCAAATTTGATGTCAACCTATCTATCTATATCTCTGACACCTGTTCTCTTCTAGAACTCCCTCATGGGGATGGCCATGGCAATGGAGTCTCCTAACTAGTGAACTCCAGTGCCACTTCTTAGCCTGTAGTGCCTCACCCTTAACAGGCCACCGACAGAGGGCAAGTCTAGCACAAATTTAATGAACTGGCATATAAAGAGTTCCTTGCAATCATATCAGTTGATGCCAGGCTTATTATCTGTATGAATTAGTCATGACAACTCCAAGCTATTATGTCACCGATCCTGCAATTATGACGACCACCACAGAACCTTACCCTCACCGAACCCATGCCATGTTCCATGAAAAAGACAAAAACTGGCCTCATTTTTCCTATCATCTTATATTATGCTGTAGGTCTTACTTATTGAATCCCAATCACATGTTCAGTATTACAGAAAACCAATGAGGTTGATTAATAACATCCAAGAGAAATGTATGAACACTCATCCATACTGGGTGCAGTGATACATACCCTAGGATCTTTTATGTAAAACTTTAGGTAATTATTATTATTCTGTAGTGTTATGTGGATTGTATATTAAATAAGTATCCTTTTGTATAACTTTAATTACATGTTACAGTGAGTCTTGAATAGGATTAACCAGTAGAAAGAAGTTTTTTTAAAGCTTTTCATCTATTGCATGTAAACAATTAACCTACAGTGCAGAAAACCGGGATGGTGTAGGGTATTGAATAAGAAGAAACCAGTGAAATGCTATCAAGAAATAACATCCTGCATGAATGTTACTGTATAACCTCATTAGTAATGTTATATTCATACATTTTTTTTCAAACATCTTCATTTTGCTGTTTCAAGCTAGGATTATCAGAGGCAGGCCCAACATGTCGTTTCACTATCTTCTACTGTCTCCCATCATTTTCCTTCCCACCACCCTCACCTCTTCACCACCCACACTTCACAGAAAGAGAAGATTGACAATTGTGACTATCCTTGTTGGAAGATGAGGTGGCCGCACATACCCCACTTCCTAATGGGGGGAGAGGAGTGGGATTTTTAAAATATATGCTAAGGTAGATGACCAAGTTGAGGGAGATTGTAAGAGTGTAATATTATTCGTTGGTGTGTGGATATGTATTGTCAAACCATATTAACAAGATTACTTAAATTCTCCCTTATAATGGCAAATGTTGTATTGAATATAGATGAATAGAATAATTCATATAAATTATCTTGGTGGATACTTTTTTAGAGTACTAAGAGCACACACTATTGGTGCAATTACTAACAAGTGTAATTTCAAAATCTTTCGACAGATTAATGAATTTGTTGAAGCTGAGGGTCGTCGCCCAAGGATTCTGGTGGCTAAAATGGGCCAAGATGGTCATGATCGTGGGGCTAAAGTGATTGCCACTGGCTTTGCTGACCTTGGTTTTGATGTAGATGTTGGACCACTGTTTCAGGTAATATTTTTTTTTCATAACTATAATACATGTATGCTTTCTGTTTACAGTAGTATGTGAAATTAGTGAACGCAATCATGAATCATAAATCAGAAATTTGGTACTTAAATAAGTCTTTGCTTTCATTTGAAGAACTAACAGTATTTAGCCTCATTGAAGATACACATAAGCGGATGACTTTAAGGAAGAGTTAAATAGATACACAGACCACACAGTCCCTAGTGAAATGATATGGCCTCTATACTGTTGAAAAAGATGCAATCCCATAAGAAGTGGTAAAGAGAAGGATAATGAAGCAAAGACTCTCTTTCCACTCTGAAAAATATTTTAGATTGGTTTAGCAGAAATTTGTTGAAAATTAACTTGGTAAAGGGGAATAAAGTGACTGTATTACTGATTTGCATGAATCCAAAGCATGAAGTTTTAGGAGTTGCAGCATTGTGGAATGAGAAATAAGTTAAGATACCTGAATGGAGAGTTGATTCATTCTTGCGTTAAATGTATGTGATGAAATATGTGTTTCAGCCCTGATCAGTTTGGATTTATTAACTGAATATGGACTGTATTTTCTTGTATGTATGATACACAGGCATATAAGATGCGCCCTGATTTTAGGAAACAGCAAAAAAAGAAAAAATCAGTAAAAAAAAAAAAAGCGTGTAATTTGATTTACGCTTTCCATCATTGAACAAAAAAAATCAGTTTAGCATACTTAGATCATGCCTTTTCCCTAAACTAACATAACAATGTTTTCCTGGCAAATTCTCTGATACCACTCATTAATCACCGATACTCCCTTTCCTGTTAAGATCAGCTGGGACGGACCCATTTCTTCTTTGTAATAAATGGGTATGATTTACATGAATTTGATTTGTACACTATTTATGGGAACACATTCCCTATGAAAAATGGGAAAGTTATACAATATATGCTGTGTATGATATACATGATATTTCAGATCATCTGTAACTTAAATGAAAGGCTATTCCTATTAGTAAAGTGATTTATAGAAGACAAATGGTGTAAACTTTTGCATACAAGACACTGAGAACTATTGGAGACATTTTTCAGAAAAAAGGTTGATCGTATATGCCAGAAGATAAATTACTTTTTAAGGCGTAAGTGAAACTCGGGGACTCGTGCCATTGTTGATGGAAGACTTAAAATGCTTTTGGATTGTGTGATTTAACAGAAAATTATAAACTGTGTTTGGATTTAATTTCATTTGATGTGTCAAGGCCCAGTCCTCTGTTCTAAACGCTACCTCGCTAACGCGGGAAATTGCGAATAGTTTAAAAGAAAAAGTGTCATCTTAGTATGTGAAAAGTAAGAAGCACTTCTATATATATAAATGAAAGTTTGTTTCACTTTTGTGCTCTGGACTTGGGATAAGAATTTGATTGATTGGGTAAAGATGCTGTGTTTACCTAATCCATCAAATAAAATTTGGCAGACAGTAAATGAAAACTGATAAGTAAATAGGTTTCTCTCCTCTGTAGTCATCCCAACAAGCATGAGAGATTCTTTAGGATGATCAGGGTGAAGACCTTACAACTCTAAGTTTTTCTGGTGAGAAGCATTAGCCTTCTTCACCCCTTATTATCCTCTCAACATAGTAGTGGCAGCTCAATTTTGGGCTTCCACAATGGTAGCCTCCAGTAAAGCAGTCTTAAACTGACTCCACATCATCTCAACCATATTATTAGGGCCAAAGAGCTACATGCAGGCATACTTTAGAAAAAACTGATATTCAGAAACTGTTATTTCTCTAGCAAACAGGAACCCATCAATTTTTTAATGGGCCTCAACATTAGAATAGAAAAATCATGGTACAACACTGAAATGGAAATACGTTACATTTTCAATTGTGTTTTCTGGAGGTAGGTGTCACACTAGGGATTTGTCAGTTACTTGTTCCTTAAAAAATCCCAGTGTTCACATCTAGGCTTACAGAATGCTTTTGGTAGAATAACTATAGCAAAAAAAAATCAAAATAGTCGAAAAATTTTCGTATTGCATATTTGTAATTTCAAGGAAGCTTCGGCATTATTATTTCTCTCTGAGGTACAACTTTTGAGTCATTGTGGACAGATTACATAATATGAGTCTGCATAAGCCTTCCCCTCAGTGTGAATCATGACCATATGTCCCGGATGAGCATCAGAGGTGGTCTGAGTGGTTATATTTGTTGGAGACTGGACGGTTGTAGGCTGAGCTGCAGACACATGTGGTGTGATGACATGACTGGCAACAGGAGTAATTGTTGGGGTTGTAATTATGTGACTGTTGCTAGAAATATTATGTGATGCAACACTGTTAACTTGGATGCTTTGTGCAACGGTGTTAGCTGAAATTGTATGACCTGTTAAATTGCTATCATGAATACTGTGTGAATTTAAGCTGTTAGCTGATATGGTATGTGCTGCCATGGTATTAGCAGAAATGCTTTGTGCTGTCATGCTGCTGCCTGGGATTGTGTGGACTGTTGCACTGTGTGATGTTGGGTGAAGGTTTGTCCCAGGTGCAGTTAAGGAAAGATTTGAGTTAGTTATTTGATTATTGGCTTGAACAGTTTGTGTAAAAGACCCTAAGATGTGTGTTGACTGGTGATTAGGTTGCTGTTGTGTTGTTGTGCTTGTTGTGGATGATGATGTTGATATGTTACTTGGTGTAATATAAGGTGGAGTTAACCTGTCATTGGGATGGCTGTGGACTCCCAGAGGTTGGTGGTGAGTGGGACATGACAGTGCCTTTATGTAATTGGTCATATGAACTAAGAGAGCCTCTTCTTCATCAGAGTAGCCATCATTAGTTGACTGAGACACATCTAAAACTGGAAGACGAGTGGGCCTGTCATATAAAAGTTGAAATGGAGACCCAGAAGTATTTTTTTGGTGAAATGTCCTATAAGCTAAAATTACTTGATGTAAGTAAATGTCCCAGTAATATTGATTTTGATTGCTGTACTTCATCAAGGCACCACAAAGGAGAGAATTATACCAGTAGTGTTCAGTATATCCATTTGGTTGTGGAGGCAGTAGAGCAGACATTTGAATAGTTATGCCCATCACTGAACACATTCTTTCTGTTAATCTAGTACAGAAGTCGTTATGATTGTGTTTTGTCATTATTTCTTCGATTGAGCCATGACGGCATATAGTTTCAGCTAAGAAACTCCCCACAGATTCTGTTGTGAATTCTGACAAAGCAATTGATTCCACCCATTTCGTCACACAGTCTGTCAGTACAACAATAAATCTTTTTCCTTTATGAGTCTCACTTAGAGGTCCAATTACATCAAGGCCACACTGTGCCATAATATGATCTCTTAGAACTAATGGCTGTTGCATAGTTTGCTGAGGTACAACTGTCTCACATTTAAAAACACTGCATACTGGTTCTTGGGGTGATGGAACACTAGGTTCTAAAATATTGCCAATCTCATCTAGTCCTATCTGTTCAATTGCTTTGTCTACAATTTTCTCTTTAGACTTGACTCTAACTCCACTGTCTGAGTCTCCCCGAGCTGTGTTGGCATGTCGTACTGCATTGTTCTGCTGACTACTTTGTTCAATGCAAGTGTGACATTTTTCTTTAACATAATTGTGAACATCTTTAGCAATTGTTTTCCAGTAGAAGTTGTTGCTAATGTTCTTAAGTCTGCAAAAAAAAAAAAAAATAAAATCGATATGAAATTTAAGTTTTTGCCATAATTTTTTCAAAATCAAATGTATTTTTTCTATCGTCTGTTTATAGGCATTAAAGACAAATTTAGCATTTACTTACGTTCTGTTGATTCCATGGTGACGCCCATCTGATTGTAGATGACTGGATTCCAATATTCTTTTCTTTTCCTTGACACCCTTCACTGCTAAGAGAGCACCATACTTTCTGTGGTTATAAAAAAGCTTATCCTTGCAGTAAGTAAAAGGTCGGCACTTCTTGCGCCAGTTACTGCGACTATCCTTACTTTTGATGCCATCAGGATACTTGCTCTTGGAGAGATAGGTCAGTATCTCGTCAAATTCTTGTTCATCCATTGCTGAGGGAATACAGATGTAAAATGTAATGAAATGGATTTCCATGTTTGGAAACACTATGTTGAAAAAAAAATGGGATTCGGACATTGTCTTTATTGATTATTCTAAATTACAGGACTTACTGTTGCATTTTTGAAAATACTTTGTTAATGTATATGGTAAGTGTAGTACTTTACAATAGGAGGACTGAGAATAGAGTGCATTGCTGAATCAGCAGTGCAGTATTTCCCTCTGTTAGCCCTTTAGGAAATGCAAACATACTTACTTGCATAACTGACAGTGTCAGTACTAGAGACTTCCTTGTACGGCTTCTCTGTTCTTGCCTTCATATGAAATGGTAGGCACACTTTATGTGTATGAAGAGATGCCTTATGTTACAAGCAACTATGAGTAGCACTGGGAAAAATTCCTAGATCGTCAGGTACCCACATAACACGATGGGAGAAGGTACAACCCCAGCACTGCTAGGCATGTGCACTCTGTACATTAGTGATAGTCTCAGAGGCACAAATGATAGTTATGATGATTCAGCAGACACTTAACTGTTAACGTTAAAGAGCACTAATGATGGTTAATATGATTCTGCTGGTGGTGAACCATTGTTAATAATGTGATTTTTATTTATACAGATGAAATAATAGTAGATGTAATGTTAGTGTAAATATTAGTAAATAAGTGTAAATATCCAGAAATTATATAAATGTGTACATAACCCTAGCATAATATTGATGCAAAGTAAACATTCTAGAGTATTTTTATGTAGCTTATTACTCTTTCAATATATCTAAAGCCATCTCAAAATAGTGTGGACATTATTTTCTTACAATTTAGTTTTATGTTGGGTCATAGACATTTGAAGGTGAGGTGGATGAACACCAAAAAGTTTAAAAAAGAAACTATATCTGCTCCACCTTGGTTTAAGTACTAAAAAACTGACTTAATAAGGATTTGATAATACATGAAGAAATACAGGTGATTGCTGTATTGAGGTTTTTAGGGGTTTTCTGATCCTAATTTACAGCCATATTGTGTCCAGCCAAGTTGATAAATATTAATACATGTGTAGTTAAACCTACTTTATCGCAACATAATCTTCTGTTTAGGCTGTTTTAGGAAACTGAAAAAGATAGCCAAAACCACTTCCTGTGTATTATGAAATTCTGCTTTTCAAAAAAGGACTAAACATGGATGTGGTTAAGGGAGCATGCTCTGGAGCATTAATTTTTATCATGTAGCATTAAGTCACAAAAATGATCGATGAGGGCTGTAAAGATCAGGGAAAACTGATTAACCTTCTCGTGTTTTTCCCAGAAACTATGACCTGGAACATTTTAAACCTCACGTTTTTCAATTTTTCAAAATTTGCACATACTTATCCTTGTCTTAATTTTCCGTTTCATAACCCTATTGATATTTCAATTAAGGCCCTGCCTCTCTTTGGACTTTGTCCTTAACTAATAAAACGCAAAACGAAATTAATTTTCCCTAAGTGATACAAGTTGTGCCCATATTTACCATATATATATAATATATATATATATATATATATATATATATATATATATATATATATATATATATATACCGGTATGGGATTTTAAGCTTCTCCCATCGGTAATTAGTTGATTTACTTTCGTACTTTTGAATATTATATGACATACAATACTGACTGGTTTACCTATATTAATTAGTCAGTTCCACCCTTCCTGTTTTCCTGGTGAGCGATTTTTTAATAGAATCATTTCTGAATTTAAACCATACCAACACTGCTGGTATGAACTAATGAAGCAAGTAATTGCAAGGCCACATGCTAACCAGATACTTTGTTTCAACTCACCAGTATATTACTTAAGTCGTGTCATGTCCCTAAACTTCGGAAGATCGTGTTTTGGTTGTGTTTACATGAATGCTTGGAGGTAGCTGTTGTTTCTCCTGAGTTTGTTGTCCTCTCTCTTAACAGCGCTGCCAACCTTAACTCATAGTGGATTGTAACATTCGTCTCTGCAGTGGAGGTCATAATATAGGATTTTAGTTTATTATGCGGAAGAAATACACGTTACGGCGAGGTTCTTGTGGCAAGACAGTGCGTACATCTTAGATCGCAGTTGAGCATGCTCCAGTAGGGTAGATATTTGACAATGTTGGCATGACATTACTACGCGGCCGCCATTGGTCCTCTCCGTCAGTTTAACCAACGAAGAAAGGGCTTTCACTTTTCGTTATTTTGAAGTTTTTTATGTATTTTGTATTGTTTTCTTTAATTCTGAAATTATTTATTTAGTTTTTATATGTAATGAATGAATATCGTATGCAGAATCAAAGTCTGACAGCGATTTTGGAGACATAGTGGTGATGAAGTGGCTTTGGTAATACTGTTCGCGGATGAACAACTTGGTGTGATTTTAAATTCGCGAATCTCAGCAATCACAATAAATAGAGTGTGCTGTAGTTTGCCTTATATTATTTATGTAATCATTCGTATTAGGATGATATGATTGTTCTAACGATTTTAGAAATGAGTGCTTATTCTTTTAATGTTGCATTAATGCTCATTTTGAGAAGCTTCAGTCTTACCACCTGTGTTAAGTTCACCCCCCTCCTCAAGGCGTTCATTTAAGAAGCTGTTGGGCAGATATCACTGTGATGGTGTTCCAAAATGCCTTCATTTCCATCTGCCCTGTGTATAATTGTACAGAAGATTTCTACACGATTGTAGAATAGTGGGAAGGTTGTAGGTGTTACTAAGTATTGATTAATGCAGCAAACTTAAGTTAGCAAAAGATTTGAAGCTGCAGGTGTATAGTCATCGAGTAGCTGTACTTAGTCCTGATGTGAGGATGTTGGGTTATTAAGTGAACACAAGATGTAAAGAACTAAGATTTGATAGAGGCTTTAAAGCAGTATGCTTTATTTGCTAAACAGGTTTGACGTTATTAAAGATGACAGCTGGATACCTACCTGTGGGTACCCTTGGGGGGACTTGTAAGGTGTAAAGGCTTTTGTCCCCAGTCCTTAATTCTTGCAATAAATTTGGCAATGTTTCCTGATGCACATGTTAATGAACGTGTTAACCCCGTTGTGTTGAATGTAGCATGAAATCCAAGTAATTGGATGTAGAGAAATTAGATGTATTTTTTCCATTCATATTAGCACAGAAGTACTGCCCACACATCTACCTAACGTAGATTGTTAGAAGGCGACTAATGTGGTTAGAAGCAGGAGACTGAGATATATTGCATCTTAAAGCAGAAGCTAAAGTCAGCCAGTCTCTCTCTCTCTCTCTCTCTCTCTCTCTCTCTCTCTCTCTCTCTCTCTCTCTCTCTCTCTCTCTCTCTCTCTCTCTCTCTCTCTCTCTCTCTCTCTCTAAACACACACACACACACACACACACACACACACACACACACACACACACATATATATATATATATATATATATATATATATATATATATATATATATATATATATATATATATATATATATATGGAAAGGATCACAATTTTGCGCGTGATCAAGATATTCCTGTTTCATTTTCCCCGTGGACTCATAGGAATATATATATATATATATATATATATATATATATATATATATATATATATATATATATATATATACATATATATATTTCTCCCTGGGGATAGGGGAGAAAGAATACTTCCCACGTATTCCCTGCGTGTCGTAGAAGGCGACTAAAAGGGGAGGGAGCGGGGGGCTGGAAATCCTCCCCTCTTGTTTTTTTTTTTTTTATTTTCCAAAAGAAGGAACAGAAAGGGGGCCAGGTGAGGATATTCCCCCAGAGGCCAAGTCCTCTGTTCTTAACGCTACCTTGCTAACGCGGGAAATGGCGAATAGTTTTGAAAGAAAATATATATATATTGACCAAGAGGATATATGTGTCGGAGGTGGAGGGAACGAGGAGAAGAGGGAGACCAAATTGGAGGTGGAAAGATGGAGTGAAAAAGATTTTGTGTGATCGGGGCCTGAACATGCAGGAGGGTGAAAGGAGGGCAAGGAATAGAGTGAATTGGAGCGATGTGGTATACAGGGGTTGACGTGCTGTCAGTGGATTGAATCAAGGCATGTGAAGCGTCCGGGGTAAACCATGGAAAGCTGTGTAGGTATGTATATTTGTGTGTGTGGACGTGTGTATGTACATGTGTATGGGGGGGGTTGGGCCATTTCTTTCGTCTGTTTCCTTGCGCTACCTCGCAAACGCGGGAGACAGCGACAAAGTATAAAAAAAAAAAAAATATATATATATATATATATATATATATATATATATATATATATATATATATATATATATATTCCTTTTTCTTTCATACTATACGCCATTTCCCGCGATAGCGAGGTAGCGTTAAGAATAGAGGACTGGGCCTTGAGGGAATATCCTCACCTGGCCCCTTTCTCTCTTCCTTCTTTTGGAAAATTAAAAAAAAAAAAAAACGAGAGGGGAGGATTTCCAGCCCCCCGCTCCCTTCACTTTTAGTCGCCTTCTACGACACGCAGGGAATACGTGGGAAGTTTTCTTTCTCCCCTATCCCCAGGGATAATATATATATATATATTATCCCTGGGGATAGGGGATTAAGAATACTTCCCACGTATTCCCTGCGTGTCGTAGAAGGCGACTAAAAGGGGAGGGAGCGGGGGGCTGGAAATCCTCCCCTCTCGTTTTTTTTTTTTTTTTTTTTTTTTTTTTCAATTTTCCAAAAGAAGGAACAGAGAATTGGGCCAGGTGAGGGTATTCCCTCAAAGGCCCAGTCCTCTGTTCTTAACGCTACCTCGCTAATGCGGGATATGGCGAATAGTTTGAAAGAAAGAAAGAAAAAGATATATATATATATATATATATATATATATATATATATATATATATATATATATATATATATATATATATATATATACACACACACACACACACACACACACACACACACACATAAACGCACATATACACGCAGACATATGCATATATACACATATGTACTCACACTTGCTGCCTTCATCCATTCGCGTCACCACCCCGCCACGCAGGAAATATCCCCCCCCCCCACCCCCATCCAGCGAGGTAACGCCAGGAAAAGACAAAAAAAAAAAAGGGGGCCACATTCGTTCACACTCAGTCTCCAACTGTCATGTATAATGCACCGAAACCACAGCTTCCATTCCACATCCAGGCCCCACAGACCTTTCCAAAGTATACCCCAGTGTTGCCAAGGTAGCGAAGGGGCGCAGGTTTAAACAGTAATGTATCGTAAAGATGTATGATTGATGTCGCCTACAATCCATTATCTGCAAAGGAAAGAATAAGTAATTTTGCATTGTCTTTGTCCCCAGACGGCAGCAGAGGTCGCCCAGCAGGCTGTAGACGCTGACGTCCATGTGGTTGGAGCCTCTTCTTTGGCAGCAGGTGCGATTTCTGTATTGGGCTTTTGGCCTTTTAATTTTGAAGTATGATATGTAATGACTCGTTTCATATTTCAGCCGAAACTTTATTCACCAAATGTGTTTTTGTATAACGAATAATTCCAATACAAAGTATGTTAATGCAGAGGAAGCTCTATACTTTGAAGCCCCGACCCCTCCCTTAAATATCTTTAATCCTACACTTCTATTTTTTTTTTCTACATTTTCCCCTGTCCTTTATTAGTTTGTGTATATGGGTTTCGTTATATTTGGGTATGTTTTATGAACGAATTTGTGCATTAGGTATCACAATTTGTGCTGTACTTGAGATGGATGAAGTTTAGGACTCATAGGCATTGGAGTAGCAATGTGGGGACAAGATGGCATGGCTCCTCCTCAGTCTCGGTTATTACCCCTTTGTTAATAGTTTTTCATATTTATTGAACCGAGTTGCTTAATGTACCATCCTGATTGTACTTTCATCATTTTATATATATATATATATATATATATATATATATATATATATATATATATATATATATATATATATTTTTTTTTTTTTTTTTTTTTATATACTTTGTCGCTGTCTCCCGCGTTTGCGAGGTAGCGCAAGGAAACAGACGAAAGAAATGGCCCAACCCCCCCCCCCCCATACACATGTATATACATACGTCCACACACGCAAATATACATACATATATATATATATATATATATATATATATATATATATATATATATATATATATATATATATATATATGTGTGTGTGTGTGTGTGTGTTTTCAGGTTTATTAAAGTTGTGTGGAGGATTATGAATCATTAATTAAGGTACCACTGTATAAGTTTTTCCAACAACTACTATGTGTGTGTGGTTGGTGTGTGTGTGTGTGTGTTACTAAGGATTTTTTAAGTTAATACAGATAAATTTTGTCTGTAAATTGTCTTGTACATTGTTATGTTTGTTTGTTTTTGCTGTTATGGAAAATGTTTATTGACTGCTTAATATATACTGTATAAGACTTCAGTACTCAGGAGAATTCTTTTCTCCGCAGGCCACCGTACACTAGTGCCGGAGCTGGTACAGGCGTTGGCTGACCTGGGACGTCCTGACATATTGATAATTGCTGGAGGAGTGATACCACCCCAGGATTATGAATTCTTGAGAGAGAATGGAGTAGCTGCCATCTTTGGACCTGGTAAGGTTTTTACTCGTGTAGAAAACTTCAGTTTGTAGAGTGCCTTGAATAATTAAGTGATTGTCATAGTTACTGACAGCTCATGGCATTGGAAGTGTAACAGATTTTTCTATTTGACTGATACTCTCATCAGTGGAACTTTATTTTACCCAGTTAACTGAATATCAAACTATACATCATTGGAAGGAGCCTTTTGCTTTTTATGTACCCATGGTTTCTAAGGATGAGTTGAATACCCCACTATGATTATCGTTTCCTCAGAGGTTTATTATGTTGTTTTGACTGTAGGGCATATTAGTAATAGAACAGAGAAGCCATTTTTTCCCTTAGAAATGAACAGTTGTTTGTCCTAGCAGTAAAAATGATAGGCCTCTCACTTGTACACTGTATGACGTTGTTATACCTGGTTGCATTTCCCAGATTAGCAAGGTACATCAGAAACAGTAGAACAGTGGACTCTTGTATACATCATGTCTAGTTGTCATGTTAAGTGTACCAAAACCTAAGACTTTATAATTCTTTGATTATTTTTCCTTTTGCATCCTTATTTTGATTGTCTTTTTTGAGGCAGTTTTCAAACATGTTCATATTTCTTACTTATCCCAAGCTATGGAGTGCAAGAGGAATCTGGAGCCCATGTGATATATATATATATAAAATAAGATTATAGATAAAGTGAACTTGGTCCAGCATCATCAAATGTTATGCAGAGCTATATACACACGTTAGACTAATTTTCTTTGCATTAATTTCGTTAGGATTATAAGAACCAAATTTTATGAAGCATGATTTTTTCAGGAACGCGCATCCCTGCAGCGGCTCTTGATGTTTTAGACCTTATCACCGATTCTGTACAGAAACGAGCAGCAGCCAACTGAGACATGGACTATCATATTCCAAGCTATATGTATATTGTCTTATGTAGTTCTTTTGCTCTATGTTTGTATATACTTAGAGATATTTTTGTAGTTTGTAGTATTAACTGTATATATATGGATTTTCAGAAAAATAGGCATACCTTGTAAATTTTGATAATACATTATTCTCCCAGCCCTGATCACTGAGCATTGAAACCCCATAATTTATTAGTAATTTACATAAAGCTCTTAAGAATTGCTAAACTCTGTGAATTTACTCTTGAATGAAAAATAAACTTTGCTTGATACCATATGTATTAACCTTTTTCTGTTCAGTATTGACTTCTTGTATATTACTCTTATAAATATACAGGATATGTTAAACTTTTTCAGTCCTACACTTATATATCATACACTTAGGACCAGAGCCCTATACATTTGTGTCATACTTTGGAGGCAAGAGTCATACATACATCTTACACTTAGGGAGAGTCATGCACATGGATAAGATACATGTTGATATTTTCCACCCCCTTTTAAATCTCCTGTAGCAGTAAAAAGTTATGTATAGGTACCATATACCAGCAGTAATGATTTACCCTCAAAAATTTCACAGCTATCAGTTACCGTAGGAATATGCAGAATAAGGAACCTTAATGGGGTATGCACCTGGCAGCCACAAGAGTAATACCCATGCATCTTGGAGCCACAAACATAAACACATAGTGATATGAAAAGAATTATGAAACTTTTGGTGGGAAGTAATGGTAAAGAGGAACGTTTTGATACTGAAATCTTATTTAGGTACCTTGTTGACAACTTTTGTTGCTCTACCTTTCTGTTCTGATGGTGCTATAGCTGTCTCTTCTGTAGACAAAGCAACTCTGGTTCCTGTTTCTCCTCTACCTCTACCTTGGATGTCTGATATTCCATCACTTCATGATGCTCCTCTTACTAGTCCTATGTTTCGTACCATAATCTTTTTCAAACTTTGGAAATCCTTCTTATGGTCCAGAAGGCATCCATCCCAATGTATGGAAAGAGTGTGCCTCTAAACCTGAACCTGTGCTTGTTTGTCTCTTTTATTTCTTTTTAAAAAACAGAGCTTTTCCCCTTCTTTGAGGCATATGTTTGTACATCCCATCCCTAAAAAGTGTGACTTCTTTAACTCTAACTATCGTCCTGTTGCTTTGACATTACCATTCCAAACCCATTGAATCTCATATCCTCAGACCTTGAATCTCTTCTCTCTGATTACTAGTATGACTTCCAAAAGGTGAGATCCACTGTTGATATTCTTTCCTATCTTCCTAATGTCTGGACATCATCCCCAAAAGAATTTGAGGAATCTTATGTAGTTGCCCTTGATATATCCAAAGATTTTGACAGGATGTGGTGTCTGGGTCTCATCTCAAAGTTCCCCTCTTTTGGCTTTCCTCCCTCACACCTAGCTTCCTCTCTGGCCAATGTAACTATGGTTGTTGATGGACCAGCTTCTCCCCTTTCTCCATCAACAGTGGTGTCTTTCTACATTCCCTACATTAAACAGATAGCTTAGTCTGCATCTAAGAAACTGGGGTTCCTATTTGAATGTCGAAATTTCTTTTTTTCCAAACGGTTGATCCATTTATACAAAGGATTGATCCATTCTTGTATAGAGTACTGCTCTCACATCTGGGGTGGTTCTAGCTCTACATCCTTACTTGACAGAGTTGATTTAAAAACAGTGTCTGATTTATAAACTCTTCCTGCCTAACTTCAAAACTTGACCCGCTTGCCCTATGCTGCAATGTTGGTCCACTTTCCCTCTTCTATAGGCATTACTTTGGTTTTGCTCCCGAGGGCTGGCTACCTGTGTGCCCCCACCACTAGCTAGACTATGCAATCCTCAGCAAGCTTTTGCATCACATGATTACTGTGGCCATTGTCAACTCAAGTGTGGGTCATTTTGATAATTGTTTCTTTCCCTACCCTTCCAAGCTTTAGAACTCTCTACCCATCTCTTGTCTCTGTCAGTAACTATGACCTGGCACATTTTAAAAGACAGGTTTTTCACTTCCTCCAAAATTTGTAAATACTTTCCTTTGTCTTCTTTTTATCTTTCATTAGCCTCTATATTAAGACCTGGCATTAATGTGGACTCTTGTCCATAACTGGATCCTCCAATGTGAAAGAGAAAAGTTACAAGGCAGAAAAGGGTTTGCAACCAGGCTCACAAACGATCACACTGGTAAGTAAACTTAAAAGGAATAAGCTAGTAAACTTTTTTATTTTAAGACTATGGAAAGATCTGTGGAGCCTGGTTGTTGGATATATGTTGTAGTTTTGGTACATTACATGACAACTAGAGAACAGAAGTGCACAAATGAGGCCTTTTTTTGGTCCTGGAATTACCTTGCTTTTAAAGTGGGAAGTAGCGAACAAGTATAAAAAGTAAAAGAAAGATAAATATATTCTATTATTACCCCAGGACTTCTTTCTAAGAAAAGACTGGTATTATGCAGAATCCCTTTCCAGAGGCTCTTGCAAGCCAGTAGTATGAAAATATGAACTCCTTTGAAGAGTTCTTTGGCAAGATAGCACTCCCAGTGCTACATCCCCACCAAAGGTGACATTTCACTCGCAGTGTAACATATGAAGACTGAGTGCAGGAACTGAATAGAATGGTGGATAGTTTTGATGCTGTCTCTAGCGAAGATTTTGAAAATGAATACTAGTAAAAGTAAAGCTAGTTTTTAAAGTAAATGAGCAAGTGCATTTTGATATCAGGTGGGAGCATTAGGTAGAGCCTTTGCAAACACTGCTAGAGTTACCCTTTCCCAGTGGCCTGTTAAGTGTGAGGCACTAAAGGTTAAAAAGGGCTATTGAGTTCACTACTTATGGAAATTCTATTGTCGTAATCACACCCTTAAGGGAGTTGGGAGCAGGCAACAGAGATATAGATGAACAGATAGATTTTAATATCAGGCTGAACCTTCCAAATTTGAATTTCTGTGCACCATAGAAATTTAGAAATCCTACTGAGGCCATCAGTTCTTCAGGTAGGATATGTTTTTAAACATGTAGAATCGTGTAGGTGAATATAAAGTCTTTTTGTTGGTCATGATATTCTAAATGAATTTTAGTTAAGGCTATTCAGAGAAGAAAGCTTGCAGACTTCCCCTTTCATTATCCTATGTTTTAGCAGATTACATGAAGATATAGTGGTTTTTTGTTTTTGTTTTCTGTGTACCTTTTTCTTAATCTTTACTATATGCCTTTGCAAGGCTATAGTGTATCATTTTCTTGGGCAGCGTTTTATACTGTACAGGAACTTTTGGCACAGTCTGAGAGTCGCTTAAGTCATATTCCCAGTAATGTTATGGCTACTCTAGTGCTGACATTTCCTGCACATCTGAGTTATTTCCCTCCTCACTATTCTTTTGTTCTCCACTTTCATGGAAGGGATAATTACTTTAGACATTCATATTGAGTTCCGAAGTGGCATTCTTCGAACCTACTGAATTACCATCAGATCATTTAATGTTTTAGTCGTTCTGAACAGTACTATGATTTTGCTGGTAATGGCAAAAGCCTATATGAATAAATGAAATTAGTTTAGATGTATAGATAACTGAAAATTCATAGATCACGGGTTCATTTTTTTATACTCTGTTTAGTATTGCTTGTGCCAACGTATACGTTCTCAAATATATTTAGATGCTCTGTTACAGAGACCATTCGATATTTTATATTTTAAGAAAATGTCGACTGGTTTATCCATTTAGAAAACATCAGAATTAAACTTTAAGATACGTAGAACTTCATATAAATTAATTTTCGTGCGTTTCGAATTTGAACTTTTGTACGCCACAGCTGGTAACTATGGCAGGGCGTCCCTAGCAACGGCTGGCCCACAACAACGCTGACATTGGCGAGTGCAAGCAGTCACGATAGCTCATTGTATCTCTACAGGTTTGAGTATTTTCGTAATATAATAACCTGCATGAATTTTGTCAACAATATTTAGCTGATGTTTGTGTATTTTCGTTAGAAAATTAATAAGAATCTCGTAATATCTGTATTTAAAAACAAGCAGCAGTTATTGCATTGTGTATACGTAGCTTGAATCCGGAACTCTCATAATATATTGACCATTTTAAGATGTTTCGTGTATGTGGCTTTGTCTTTAAGACATGATGAAAATAGATATTTTTCGTTGATATCTCTGACAGTGATCGGCCTAAAGCCCAAATAACCAGCAAACCAGTTTTACATTAATAGATTTGATGGTGAATGTGAAAGATAAGAATTCGTATTATCAAGCTCGCAATGTTTATAAGTTGCTTCAACCAATCGGTAAAAGGTACGAATAGCACTATCGGGATATTCTTACATAACTAACAAACCATAACTTAGCATAGGATAAACTTTAAACATTGATGAAGGATAATCCCGACTCCGCTTTCCTGGACCAAAATCACTTCGAACCTCTTTATTACCTAAAGACAAAACGTTTGCTAAAGAAACTTGCTTGTTAGTTTGTCTAATCTATAAGGAGTTAATTCTCAAGTAACATCAAAAGAAGGAAAACGTCTTCCTTGGTACTATTTTCATAGGTCTCCAGATCACCCAGTCTTTGGAAGGTGAAAATGTAAGAATTGTTTTTAATGTATCTGTTTCTAACATATCTGAAGGAAAAATGGGAAGGAGGTATCTGAGTGTTCTTCCACTGAAAGAAGAATCTTGTGTGGTGGATCAAAGACGAGACGACCGAAAGGAAAGGAGACTATGGAATACTAGGACTAGATTTAAATGAATAATGTCTTGAGTTTTGATAATGTTTTACGTTTAACATCCATATTCTGGAAGAAGTATATCGTAAATCATAATGACGATCATAACGTAATTTATGTACTTTTATATTATGGCATGTTCATGTTACCCCCGGCACACTAAAGATCTGCCCATCCCTTCAATACCCTCGCATCACTCATACATATGTTACACAATAAAAGACATTGAAATTCTGACATTATGCCTCGCATATTTTGTTCCTAATTTTATATTGCATTGTGTTTTTAAGTGGCTAAATAGACAATGATTTCAGGTTTATCCTTGTAGAATCCTCACGAAATGGTAAATGAGTTATTACTTTTATTTGTCTCGTGACGCCAGCATGTCGAAGCGCGAGGACAAGAAGGAGGTTGGGGAGGATGTGGAGCTGGAGGGCGCCGAGACGCTCCTGGCGCGTCTACGTCGGCAGTACCGCATGATGGAGAGGAACCGTAGACAGTACAGAGACGAGGCCACTGTGCTGCTGGGTCGTCAGAGGTAAGGACCGACAAAGAGGCCGGGTGTATGGCAGGCAAGGTTGGATGTTGGGTGGGTAGTCAGGAGTGGTTGTGTGGCAGGAATGCGTGTGTTAGGTAGGCAGGGGTGGGTGAGTGTATACGGTAAGGTTTATATCTGTGACTGTACACGTATGACTACCTCTAATTTCTGTGGCTTTTATTTACATATATTTCGAAGATATTATATGTTTTTCTCCTCAAGAAGATACGGAAAATATGTGCCTCCTTTAGGAAGATCCTACGTGACCTGCAAAGGGAGAAGAGTGATTTGATGAGCCATTTATCTGCCATGTCGACGCCCCAGAATGAGACACGAGACCAGAGAACCATCACGACCCTGGCTGCCACCCTCGATCGGCAGACCAAGTACCAAGAACTAATCGACAAGGAGAAGGATAAGGTGGGTGGTTGCTTTTGATCCTCAGATGGGACAAGGCAGTTCGACAGACAGGAAGGGCAAGGTGGACAAATTCGTTTGCATTTACCTCAACTACCAGACACATGTTTCATTCAGTGACCATCAACCAAGACCTGGTGGATGACTCTAACCTTCAGAGAAGTCAGATTACACTGATTACCAACAATTAGTCTTTAGTTAGGATTAGAATGGATGTGCTCGAAGGTGGAATATCTTGAGTATCAGCCAGGTTTGTGTGAATGGACTCGGCCCACAGGAAGGACAACGTGGTTAACCTCAGCTATTGATAAGGATCATGTGGATGACGAACTGTCATAGATGATAAGTTAGACACTGTCCGTTGGTGGAAACAAGGTAGTTGGCATAAGTTAGTAAGGACATGGTGTTGGAGCTGGTAGCCAGTCCTAATCTTTAGTAAAAGCAATGAATACTACTGAGAACAAGTGGGCATTTTCATTTGTCGTTTAGGACATTGAGTGATTTAATCTATTAGTAAAGACTGGATTTGATTCATATTGTATTACGACAGTTAAAGCCATTTATTCTGACAGAATATTATGATCCATACATTATGTGATAACCCGTTTTAACCACAACAGTATGCACTCTCCCCATACAACTTGACCATGATATCTTTGCATGTTTTTTTTTTTTTTTTTTTTTTTACCTCTATCATTTATCTATCCTCTCGAGGCAGGTTTAATCATCTTTTGAAGAAGAGGCAGATTTTGATTTCCCCTGTCAGATCCAATGCTGGTGAAGCACTTGTGTCTGTGGGTAATTCTTTCTTCTTTTTTATGAAAATCAAAGAAGTCATCTCAACCATAAGGCTACATTTTGATAATATGACGTATCCTCCGCAAAGGAGATTCTCCTTACGTTCATATAACATAACGTTTTGATCGTGTGAAGAACCCTTTGTCAGGGAATTGCACCCTTTTGATTATTATACACCTTTGTAGATTTGGTGCTTCTTGTAAGAGCTGCAACCCCATACCCTCCCATCATATACTCATGAGCCTGGTACAACGTTCTGCCTTACGTCTGCAGATCAGTGAGCTGGACGGGACCATTGCAGGACTGGAAAAGCAGGTGCGGGAGTCACGGAGACGTGTACCATCTGCCCGCCAGCTGGAGTCCCGCAGACTGGCTGCTCTAACCACCAATAAAGCTCTCCAGAACCGCATCCAGCAGGTACCTGTGGTAGCCATAGGTAATCGACTTATCAGGGTTGGGTCGGTTTCGTTGATAAACTTTTCGCTGATTAACCAAATGACGAACTTGATTAGTTAAGATTCTAGAATTAACTAGTCAGTCTTGAATGTTAATCGACCCATCCGTGCAACTTATGGTCAGTAAAAGGAGAGGACGACAGGTGTTTCATGATGCTTCAGGCGTTCCTGGAAGAGGCTGGTGTAAGGGACTGAGGTTTACGTGAACGTAGTATGTTCCTGGGTAAAGCTGGAAGGGTAGGGTGGTGTCCCTTCCCAGTCATCTGCCTTTTGATGAAAATCCTTCTTGGTACAATAGCTTCTGCTGGTTATTTTCGAGTTCCTTTTCTCCTTCACAAGCATGGTAGTGAGGCGGACTTTTCTGCCGCAGGCGACGGTACGCCTCAACGCTGTGCTGTCGGACAACCGGGTCCTCAGGTCCACACTCGAGAACCTCCTGAAGCAGCGCGACAAGTTTATATTACAGGTAACCTCACGACTATGATGTTTACCTGTTAACTATAAAGGAGGTGTCACTGGTGTATTATATCAGCAAATAAGTAATGATTACAATTTCATTTAAGAAATTTGATTACACCGTCTAATTGTCTTATCTGTCCCCTGTAGTCTGAAAAGAAGCCAGAACTAACTGGCCTGACTTGACCTAACAGGCTCAGCGTCTGGAGAAGCAGCTGGCAGCAACAGTGAAAAAGAAGGGAGACATCATGGATCAGGTTACTAAAGCTTATTCTGAAAGGTAAGTCGATTGTTTTATCAAGTTCGTGTATTCTAACATATGTTTTCCTGATTATTAATCTTCTGATATCTTGGACAGCGTGACCCTAAGGGAGTGAGCCTGACCATCACTTGAGGTCAGAGGCTCTCCATTGGGTTACTAACTTCTAAGTCCCTCTGCCACACGTCCATACGAACCCCTCTGCCACACCCAGAGTGTGTATATCCTTCCTTACATCAGTGTTCCTTGTGATCCACAGACAGATAAACTGGGCCAGGAAACAGGGAACGCAGTAGGTATCCCTCACACAGGTCTCCTACTAAAAGTTTTTGCCTCCGTTCTCAGCACTGGCTAAACCTTCAGGTTCCCTGTTCTCCCACAACTCTTCATCCTACTTCCTCAGTCCATATAGGTAAATTCCATTACATTCCTAGATAAGCGAAGAAGGAAGCTCCTTGTTACCACCAAAGACGCAGGGGCAACCAGTTACCTTTTCTATTCCCTCGTGGACTGAATCTTGCCAGGAATGGTGCCAACAGTATCATATCATTCACTGCACGAGAGGAACTCCAAGACGAAGAAATTCATCCTGGGGTTTTAAAATGTTGCTCCACTTGTACTCTAAACTCGTTTTAGGGGTAATGTGTACTCACATTTATGGGTTGGTAGAAGACGTTTGGTCAGAGTGGCTGATGAAAAATACTCTCTGCTTTCGCTTCTCATCAGTGAACCTACGTACGCGTATGCTCCTCTTGACACGTATCATTTTTCTCGTCTTGAAATATCTGATGATTGCTTCTCATTACAATGTCTTGAAAAATGCATTGCTTTATATTTTTTCGCCCATGTTCTCCTGTCACCTTAAACAGTAAATCTCACATGGCTGAACAGTAATTCTGTCTTTCGCAGTCCTTTCTTTGTCTGGACGTAAGAGTAGTTTCTGCATGAAATGTTGAAATGATGAGCCTCCATTATACGAAAACCTTTAAACCAAAGAGATTCTTCACTACAGTGAATCTCAGTATTCTTATGGTTCCAGGGATGAGGCACAGACCAAAATGCGGGCACTGAAGGAGCGGGCAGAGCGGGACGCCCAGCAGTACAGCCACGAACTGAAGAAGCTGCAGCGAGCGCTCGATCACCAGAACCACTTGAGGGCCTTTGTTGCCACAATCTCAGCTGGCGAGGACGACGACACCTCACAACGTCGGCCAGAAGGTACGGTGTCTGTGAAGCTCAGAGGATCACAGCTGCATAGCACTGATATTCGTGATATTGTATTACTTCCATTTTATCTCTGCAAGCAACAGCTAAAAACAGCAATCTGTACGTAAACAATGTTGATAATCATAGGTTAAGTTCCCGTGAATTATGATGCGTTCTGAAAACAGTTAAAACTCTCAGTGTCATCATCAGGGCGAGGTAGATGCTCAAGGTTTATGATGCAACAGAGAAATAATTCTGAAACGCGATTATCAGACAAATAGTTTTTTTACCTATCTTGTAAAAGGTTGATATGTAGGTTGATAATGTTGATATGTATGTGATTCACTTAATGTTATAGTGGTGTCGCGAGGCAAGTGTCTGTTGGGAAGTACCGAGTAGAGACTACCTTATGAGGATGAAGGAAAGATAAGACAAAGACAGGGTAGGGATTCATTCATACCTGTACAAGTACTTATTCCAGTGATCTTCCTGGAGACATAAATCCTTGGACGATGTGTTACATTGTGTGGAAGAGCTGTTGTCTGTCATGTTTAGTGATGTGATGTGCACGTGCAGGTGAGGGGGGCGAGGCGCGGGGCCCAGAGCACACACTGTCCACATACCGCGCCTCCGTGTCGCACCTCCGCGAGATGAGTGGCGAGGATTCTGTGGAGACTTTGGTCAGCAACTACCTCCAAGCTGAGAACGACAACTACACACTCTTCACCTACATTTCTGACCTCAACAATGAGGTAAGAATTAATGCTGCCTAAGAATTCCAAAGCGTCTGTCTCAGAAATCGCCATTGGAAAAGATCTTTTCTCAAGTACTTATTTCTCTATACATACCGCTATCTGAAAACTTAGTAACTGGCAGTAGCATCGTAGTGACTAAGATTACCACAACTATCTCATAACAGTTAAGTTAAAAGTTCCTCTTTTTATTCTGGCTTTGGAAATAACGCGAGTCCTTAATTGTATCAGTTGGTGCTTAGTAATCACGGAAGTTTATCATATGATGCATTTTCGAGTGTGATTTTTTTATGGCGTGTCAAGACATTTCCAGTAACCATACGATGCCAGTTAGAAAAAATTTGAATTAACTACTGTACTTAAGTTATTCCAAAAAAAAAGAATGCTTTTTCTAGACACAGGTGTTCAGTAATAACTTCGGTATAGAAAGGCATAATGAACTTTTACCTCCTTCCATGATTTAGCAGACTATCATATATGTGTTGAATAACAGGCAGGTCTGACCTGTACTGGGAGCCATTCCACTTTGTTCACCTCAAGACCTTCACTTAGAAGTGACATATGCTAAGGACTATTGCATTTCGTTCTCATAGAGACCATTGCTCGTATGAGCGACCCGTACTGAGACTTATGACCATGACGAGGATGATAGACATGTACCAAGACTTGTCACACTTCATTTCCTTATCACTCAGAATTTAGTGGTCATAATATATAAAAACTGCGCTTATCCCCCATCACATTGAAACCTTTTACCTGATGCACATCTGGCATTCATTATCATAGGGATCTCACTTGCTGCAGGTGACAAGTCTGACAGCAGAGGTACGCCGAGTGCGACAGCAAATCGAGGAGACACGTGGATCGGCAGCCGAGAAGGGAAGAGACTCCCAAAAAACTGTCTGTAGCCTACAAGTAAGTACTATCACACGTGGAGCATGTGTTAGTACTCCCAGAAACCATCGTCGTTTTGCAAGTACCACTCACGTGCTAAGCAAGAATGGGAACTCCCAGAAGCCCTCTACCTAACTGCAGATATAATATTTTCAGTGTTGTATTGTTGCAACTCTTGGGCCCTGAATGCAAAGTAACAATAGGGTGGATGTGTTAGAAATGAATTGTCAGAGAACAAGTAAGTGGTGAGAAGCTAACTGATTGTGTACGAAAGAAATGTCAGAGCGGGTTATGTCAGCAAGCAGTCTGACCGATAGAGCTGACCAGAGTGAGTTAAAATGGTTTGGACAAGTTGATAGGATGAGCGAAGAAAGACTAAGAGGATCTACGTACCAGAAGTGGGTGGCAGGGGAACTGAGATGTAACGGCGGAGTGAAGGCTTTGAGGTATCGGGTCTGAACAATTAGGAGGGTGTGATACGTGTATGGAATAGATGGAAATTATTCAGTTTGGTTTACAGTGGGCGACATGCTGTCATTGGGCTGAAGTAAAGCATATAAAGCAATCAGAAGAAACCACAGAATAATCTGTGGGGTTTAGCTGTAGGTGGTGGGTCCTCTGTCTGGTGCGTTATACATAACTAAAGTGGATGTGAAAAAATAGGCCGTTGTTTGGCTGTTCCTAGCGCTGCTTTCCTTAGGTAGGAAACAGCGAATGAGTGTGAAAAAAGTATCATCAAAAGGATGTACACTTAGAAAAATAGTTTGCAGTAAGGAGGGAGCTCTTTGTTCTAGGCTTGAAGGATTCATATGGGGACACTGATAAACGAAAAGTTTGAGGCAGTAGTGTGCTTCGTGTCGTTTCATGTCCTGCTCCGGTCCACGTATCATTTCCTTACGATTCCAGTATATTAGAACATATTTACGCCTACGGCACTACAGGCTCTTTTATGTGGTTTTCAAACTGGCTGTGACGTAGAGAGATTACACGAGGAGGGCTCTACCCACGCCCGCTACCTTCTATGACCTTCGTTGGCCTTTACGACTTGCACTGACCTCCAGTATTTACTTTCCTCACTTCCATTAGATTCTCTAGGAGCCAACCCTACAATTTTCTATGGTCAACCACCCATATACATCCTCTTAACCATTTTTTACTCCTTTTCCTACTTTTTCACACTCTCCCATGGCCTGTACTCCTGCCATTTCATATCTTTTTCACATTTATTCAAATGTACTGCTACCTTCACCATCACCGGTAACTTACAGGCGAAAGTTGACAGCGGAGAGAATGCTGTACTGCTGCTGGAGAAGGAGCTGAGGCAGGCAGAGGACACGCTGACGGAGATGAAAACCTCTACCCAGGAGCTCTTTGATCTCCTTCAGTGTGATGCTCAGCCCATTATTGCCATTGTCGGTAGGTAGATGTAAGACTTAAAGGTTGGGTACCATGAGTCTGCAAGTCTTGAATGATCTGTTTATTGTCAGCTGATGTATCTATAATGATCGTTGAGTGTAGGACCTTTAAGAGATGATCTCTGGGAAAGTGATATGAAAGAACCAAGACTAGGAGTGTGTATAAACCTTTATACCTGGACAAATGGCGCAGACATCTGATAGATGCACTAGTTCAGATATGAGATATTAAGTTGAAAATAAAGGTGATGAGAAACATTGTTTTGATAGTTTTACAGTGACGGAGTGTGTTTTGAGGAAGGAGTTGGCAACACGTAGAAAGATTACGTTGTGATGAATTTTATGATGTGAGGAGAGAGGTTTTTTTTTTGAGAGACAAGAGAGTGACGTAAGGAAGAAGTTTGTGCTGCGAAGGTGACAGGGATACATGAAAGGAATCGTAATGAGATTCGTGGAAATAGTTTGTAGTGCGAGAGAGGAGAATGGGAGAGGAAGATTTTGATATAGAGTTGGGGTCTGGTATGAGAAAGAAATTTGTGAAGCAAAATGCATAGCGAATTTTAAAATGTCTATCCACAACATATATTACTATACTGCTAAAGTGTAGGTACTCGAAGAATATGATGAATATGAAAATGGATAGGTGAAAAATTATTAAGGGGTACTTTCATGACACGTTAGGTATACCTGAACCATTTTATAGGATTTGATTCATTGCGGATGGCTAATGCATGAATGGACGAAAGTAGACGGTATACTGACTATTATACTGGAAGCTTGGTAAGTTGCTATATGAAAGACATTCCTTTATATTGCCCTAGAATGAGCCTTATCCCCCTGTGTTCTCTTAGTCATGTCCGTGGCTGAGCTAACGTCTTGAACCGTACTCCTGCAGGTGGTGGAGAGATAACGAGCACCAGCGTGTCTGTATATTTGTCAGTAGTGGAACAGCGAGTGCATGAACTGCTGCAGCTGCGTCAGTTCCTATTGGCTGAGGATTTGGCCCCAGCCAATGCCCTTGGGGAAGACGCTCCTCATGACGAGGCTACTGAAGGCAGGTCATCCTCAGCCTCATCAGCCAAGGTCGTTGTCCCAATTGGAAAGCCACAGTAAGTAGTATGATATGAGTCAAAACCTTCACCACAGATACGAAACTGTCAGGGAACACACACGGTCTTTTAAAATGCCTCAAATGCATCTCATGTGTGGAAAACCAGATGTTCCTATCATTTAAAAGATGTGAACGTGCAAAGCTAGAGGAATATAACCTATGAAAAGATATATGTATAAATAGTTGAATGAGAAATAAGAATCATTTGTGTACATATCATAAAGCATTCCACATCCTTGTATGAAAAAATATGTATAAATAGGTGAATGAGAAATCATTTGTGTATGTACCATAAAAGGTTATACACCCTAGTTCGAAAAACTACAGCACAGTATATCTGAAACGTGTGTGTGTGTTGTGTGTGTGTGTGTAGATTCGTCAAAACAAAGTTAGGCACAGGCTCTTCTCAATAAACAGCCCGTTCTCGGATGTGCAATTATTAGCACTTGTTGGGTATGTGTTATTTGGATGCCATCGCAGACGTGGTGAACTATGTGTGTTCTCAGGGTGTCATTACTGGCACAGGTCGGGTGTATGTTTCCGGGGTGCCATCACTGGCACAGGTCGGCCTTTGTGTAATTATAGTGTAGTGGAGTAGTGGGCTCTTTGAGGAGGATGTGTGATGTGTAAGATGTGAGCCTGTAAATAGTGAATCTCATATGCTATGTCGGAAATTAAATACTGAACACTTATTGCATATAGTAGCTTTCTCCAGCAGACTGTGTATAGAGACTATAATATGATAACTGGCTGTGCTGAGCTAACTGTGAACTGAGAGGCTGTCTTGAAGTGACTGTGAACCGAGAAAATGTATTGCGTGGAATGGATTCCAAGATGCTATAATGAAACAATATTGTGATAGAGTTGTGCTAAGTGTGTTGGAAGGCTTACGTAGTTATACTGATATGAACGGAGCTTACTATTAGTCTCTATCTAATAGGTTGCCACATACTCCACATGCTAATGACGAGGAATCCACGAACGGAGGACCACTCACACATGGAGACCTGCTCTCCAACATGCGCAAGCTCATTCCCGACACCGGCGACAACTGAATTGGCAAGCCTAATTCAACTTCAAGAACTAACATAGCTAGTCTGGCTCACTGAAACTAAACCGACTCATTTTCGTGGTTCGAGTATATATAACTCTAAATTTCCATCGATATTTCTCCCTCTCTAACATTGCAGAGTAAACTATAATGCTGTTACTGTATATCCTGAACATTAAACTATTACTGCAGCACAAAATCACTCATTATCCTTAGTTTCACTGCAAGGGTACAATGTACTACCTTAATCTCCCAGCAAAAGACATTCCATTAATTTTTTCGTATGTCCCTGTATTCTTAAACAGGGCTGCTACCACGTTTAATGACTAGAATTCTGGTCAACACTACCCTAATAACTACCTTTTGATGGGAATGCAAGAGGAAACCGGTTTTAGGAACTTGTATAAGTTTTTGCAATTTCTGCACATCTGATAACTCAAAAGTTCTGCTGAATCTATTGAAGGAATCTATTGAAGTCAACTGAAAATGCTAAAACTAATGAGATAATTTTCTGCATTTCACTTAATGTTGATAGGGTGACTGATGATTTCTTCGTGATTCAACAATCAACTTACAGCGTGTCAGTGCTGCTAGAACCAAGGTTAGATGTCCCTTAGTGTTGACGGAGCTGTGGTACAATGAGACAGAGTCTTGAATATGTGGCTGAATTTTAAACCTAGAGATTTCAGTATGGTAATTAAGCCACTGATCAGTAGATAGCACAGTGCATGAAGACGCTGGAATGCGTGTCTCACGCTTATTTTGAGACTACAGCTCTGGTGTTCTTAACAGTGTGGTCTGTGAAACATTAAAAAGCGAATTAGAAAATGAATAAACGGCTATTCGCAAAAAAAGAAAAGAAAGAAGACACAGATTCAGAGAAATATCATGTCATACAAATATACAAGACTTTTATAACAAGATGAACCACATCTTAGATCAAAGAGTTGTGGATTGGCTATGTTCTTGGGCTGCCATAAAGTGACGCGATACTACATCGGTGGCGAAGTCGAGTTACCACTCCAGCAGGAACAAGGGCAGACTTCACGGGATATATTTCCGTAGCGGAAGGGAGTAAAGGGCACAGCCAAGAGGAGCATCCTTGAAATGGGCTGGGTCACCTGGATGTATAAGTGGCGCGCCAAAGGACTCGATTTGGGCCCACTGCTAATCTTGGTTTGTGGATAATGGCTTGCCTGGTAAACTGGGCTCTTACCCAAACGTGTTCACAAATCATACAAAAGTCACAAGAGAATTAAGAAATTACGAAAATTGCATCAGCTTACAAGTGAACCCGAACAACCAAACAAAATCGGTCTGCTAAATGGACTATGAAATTCAATCTGATTGGGTGCAGGTTAATGAAGATGGCACCCGGTGAAAGGTCTAGACAAATTATTTTCTAGCAGGAAACAAACTACAGGAATCTAAGCGTGACAGAGACCATTGCCTTAGCCAAGATAATCCCTTCTGCTGCATATTAGAACTGCTTAGGGAAACTCTGCTGTCGACTGTCTTTACTATAATCGATTTGTGTTGACCACTGTATTCAGTAAAAAAAAAAATATATTCCTTTAGCCAAAGGGTTTGCTTTAAATCTGTTTACTCTTGGTTATATGCCATATGTTCGGCATTCCTTTGTTGCATTAGGTTAAAGGTTCGTTCTTAGCCTCAATGACGTTTGAAACGAATGATGTGTGTTGAGTAATACTCAGATGGTAATATGAGTCGTGAACCCCCTGTACCGTGGACCCAGCTCAGGCAGGAGGGTTGCCATGTAGGATTATCACAGTTGCCGAACTTTCACCAGTTTCACGTCTGGGTATTGGCAATGTAAACATGGTGAACCCAGGTAGCACCTCGACTCCTCTATACAAATAGCACACGATTATCTGAACATAACAGTACTTATGTGTCTATCTCACGTATAAAGGTTAGTGTTATAATATTCCTTATATATGGTATGCGGGAATTTATTTGCTTTGTTGTAGTTGATGGTGTATAGACTAAAACGAGATGAACCACGGTTGTACCCGAGTGGTGCTTGCAGAGGCAGTCGGGTTAACGTGATAAGGTTTAGTCACGTATGCACACTGATTTCTAAGGCTTTCCAGGATATGGTCAAGATATACATTCCCTTGCCTGTTTTTTCAGGTTAAAGTACCATTCTTTACACTCTGGTAGATGAGGGTTCGAAGTGGCCTGAAAGAGGAAAACATTTGAGACTACAATTAGAGATAGCCACGGCAGTCTTAAGTTAATTTTAAGTTGGGATATCACCAGTTCAAATTATCTCAAGTTAGACATAGGAAATAGTGACAACTAATCAACGCATAATTTACAGGATTGAATTTTATTTTTTGAGATTAATGAAGACAATGATGGTAAGGGTTATGAATATCGGAAAATGTGGTGGGTTAATCAATGTTCATCACTTGCAAAAAGTCTAAAGGCTCACTGAAAACTTTTCACTGATCTTAGCCCATCAAACTAGGCCCACCACGATTATATTTGTTAACAAATGGTGTAATATACAGCATTAGATTTGGAGGCAACATTTTTTTTTGTATTTGTTTCATTTGTAAAAGTATATTTTAACTATATATCTGGATTGGCTTTAGGATATGGCTCCTCATGTTTCTAATGCTTTATATGTTTTGTTATGATTACAGCAGAGATACCTCTATTTTCTTTCGGACTGAATGATATTAAGTGGGGTAAAATTTTGCAGTTTATCTGAGAAACTGTGGGGTTATTAAATGTAAAATGAGACTCTTGTAAAAAGTAAACACAGCCTGTGAAACCTCACCTTACTTCCTTAGCAGTCACAATTTATGATGTTTTATATTCACCAATCCCACATTTAAGGTGTCTAGATTCAGTGCAGCCATAGTATATATGTCTAAATAATGTAAAACATTTATTTTAGTAAAATGATAAATCTTGATGGTTGGGATGGTTTGTTGAGTCAAGTTTTCATAGGGTCTGTTGATTTTTTCAATTTAAGGCATTCTTGACGTAATCCACAACCAACACTTTGTCGATCCAATGCACCCAGAAATCCTTAATAGCATTATTGGTAGTATATGGATGCATCGCAGATATAACTAGATGTCAGCTTGGAATTATCAAGAGATTCTCCATCTGTTTGCTGATGCGGGAAACGGTGATCAAGTATAATGAAGAAATAAAGAAATATGTCTGAATAATGAAAAACATTTATTTTAGTAAAATAATAAATCTTGATGGCTGGGGTGGTTTGTTGAGTAAAGTTTTCATAGGGTCTGTTGATTTTTTCAATTTAAGGCATTCTTGACATAATCCACAACCAACAATTTGTTGATTCAGTGCCCCCAGAAACCCTTAATAGCAATATTGGCTGTATATGAATGCATCACAGATATAAATTTAGATGTCAGCTTAGAATTATCAAGAGATGCTTCATCTGTTGGCAGATGCAGGAAATGGTGATCAAGTATAATGAAGAAATAAATAAAAATCCTCCCCTCCCGTTTATAATTTTCCAAAAGAAGGAACAGAGAGGTGGGCCAAGTGAGATATACCCTCTAAGGCTCACTCCTCTGTTCTCAGCGCTACCTTGCTGGCGTGGGATGGGGAGAATTTGTATGAAAAAAAATATATATTTTTTTATTTTACTTTATTATACTTAGTCGCTGTCCTCTGTGTTAGCGAGGTAGCGCTAGGAAACAGATGAAAGAATGGCCCAAACCACTCACATACACGTTTATACATAAACACCTACACACGCACATATACATACCTATACATTTCAGCTTATACATACATATACATACACAGACATATGCATATATACACATGTACATATTCATACTTGCTGCCTTCATCCACTCCCAATGCCACCCCGCCACACATGAAATGGCACCTCCCCTCCCTCCCGCACGTGTGTGAGGTAGTGCTAGGAAAAGACAACAAAGGCCACATTTGTTCACACTCAGTCTCTAGCTGTCATGTGTATTATTATTATTATTATTATTATTATCATTATTATTATTATTATTATTATTATTATTATTATTATTATTATTAATTGTACTTGATTGCTATTTCCTGTATCAGCAAGGTGGCACCAGGAAACAGACGAAGAACGGACCATCAATTCCTATACACACATATATATATATATATATATATATATATATATATATATATATATATATATATATTCTTTTTTTTTTTTTCTTTTTCAAACTATTCGCCATTTCCCGCGTTAGCGAGGTAGCGTTAAGAACAGAGAACTGGGCCACTGAGGGAATATCCTCACCTGGCCCCCTTCTCTGTTCCTTCTTTTGGAAAATTAAAAAAAAATTGAGAGGGGAGGATTTCCAGCCCCCCGCTCCCTCCCCTTTTAATCGCCTTCTACGACACGCAGGGAATACGTGGGAAGTATTCTTTCTCCCCTATCCCCAGGGATAATATATATATATATATATATATATATATATATATATATATATATATATATATATATATATTTTTTTTTTTTTTTTTTTTTTTTTTTTTTTATACTTTGTCGCTGTCTCCCGCGTTTGCGAGGTAGCGCAAGGAAACAGACGAAAGAAATGGCCCAACCCCCCCCCATACACATGTACATACACACGTCCACACACGCAAATATACATACCTACACACCTTTCCATGGTTTACCCCAGACGCTTCACATGCCCTGATTCACTCCACTGACAGCACGTCAACCCCTGTATACCACATCGCTCCAATTCACTCTATTCCTTGCCCTCCTTACACCCTCCTGCATGTTCAGGCCCCGATCACACAAAATCTTTTTCACTCCATCTTTCCACCTCCAATTTGGTCTCCCTCTTCTCCTCGTTCCCTCCACCTCCGACACATATATCCTCTTGGTCAATCTTTCCTCACTCATTCTCTCCATGTGACCAAACCATTTCAAAACACCCTCTTCTGCTCTCTCAACCACGCTCTTTTTATTTCCACACATCTCTCTTACCCTTACGTTACTTACTCGATCAAACCACCTCACACCACACATTGTCCTCAAACATCTCATTTCCAGCACATCCATCCTCCTGCGCACAACTCTATCCATAGCCCACGCCTCGCAACCATACAACATTGTTGGAACCACTATTCCTTCAAACATACCCATTTTTGCTTTCCGAGATACTGTTCTCGACTTCCACACATTTTTCAAGGCTCCCAAAATTTTCGCCCCCTCCCCCACCCTATGATCCACTTCCGCTTCCATGGTTCCATCCGCTGACAGATCCACTCCCAGATATCTAAAACACCTCACTTCCTCCAGTTTTTCTCCATTCAAACTCACCTCCCAATTGACTTGACCCTCAACCCTACTGTACCTAATAACCTTGCTCTTATTCACATTTACTCTTAACTTTCTTCTTCCACACACTTTACCAAACTCAGTCACCAGCTTCTGCAGTTTCTCACATGAATCAGCCACCAGCGCTGTATCATCAGCGAACAACAACTGACTCACTTCCCAAGCTCTCTCATCCCCAACAGACTTCATACTTGCCCCTCTTTCCAGGACTCTTGCATTTACCTCCCTAACAACCCCATCCATAAACAAATTAAACAACCATGGAGACATCACACACCCCTGCCGCAAACCTACATTCACTGAGAACCAATCACTTTCCTCTCTTCCTACACGTACACATGCCTTACATCCTCGATAAAAACTTTTCACTGCTTCTAACAACTTGCCTCCCACACCATATATTCTTAATACCTTCCACAGAGCATCTCTATCAACTCTATCATATGCCTTCTCCAGATCCATAAATGCTACATACAAATCCATTTGCTTTTCTAAGTATTTCTCACATACATTCTTCAAAGCAAACACCTGATCCACACATCCTCTACCACTTCTGAAACCGCACTGCTCTTCCCCAATCTGATGCTCTGTACATGCCTTCACCCTCTCAATCAATACCCTCCCATATAATTTACCAGGAATACTCAACAAACTTATACCTCTGTAATTTGAGCACTCACTCTTATCCCCTTTGCCTTTGTACAATGGTGATGTGAGAAGGAGATGCAGTGAGTATTTTGAAGGTTTGTTGAATGTGTTTGATGATAGAGTGGCAGATATAGGGTGTTTTGGTCGAGGTGGTGTGCAAAGTGAGAGGGTTAGGGAAAATGATTTGGTAAACAGAGAAGAGGTAGTGAAAGCTTTGCGGAAGATGAAAGCCGGCAAGGCAGCGGGTTTGGATGGTATTGCAGTGGAATTTATTAAAAAAGGGGGTGACTGTATTGTTGACTGGTTGGTAAGGTTATTTAATGTATGTATGACTCATGGTGAGGTGCCTGAGGATTGGCGGAATGCGTGCATAGTGCCATTGTACAAAGGCAAAGGGGATAAGAGTGAGTGCTCAAATTACAGAGGTATAAGTTTGTTGAGTATTCCTGGTAAATTATATGGGAGGGTACTGATTGAGAGGGTGAAGGCATGTACAGAGCATCAGATTGGGGAAGAGCAGTGTGGTTTCAGAAGTGGTAGAGGATGTGTGGATCAGGTGTTTGCTTTGAAGAATGTATGTGAGAAATACTTAGAAAAGCAAATGGATTTGTATGTAGCATTTATGGATCTGGAGAAGGCATATGATAGAGTTGATAGAGATGCTCTGTGGAAGGTATTAAGAATATATGGTGTGGGAGGCAAGTTGTTAGAAGCAGTGAAAAGTTTTTGTCGAGGATGTAAGGCATGTGTACGTGTAGGAAGAGAGGAAAGTGATTGGTTCTCAGTGAATGTAGGTTTGCGGCAGGGGTGTGTGATGTCTCCATGGTTGTTTAATTTGTTTATGGATGGGGTTGTTAGGGAGGTAAATGCAAGAGTTTTGGAAGAGGGGCAAGTATGAAGTATGTTGGGGATGAGAGAGCTTGGGAAGTGAGTCAGTTGTTGTTCGCTGATGATACAGCGCTGGTGGCTGATTCATGTGAGAAACTGCAGAAGCTGGTGACTGAGTTTGGAAAAGTGTGTGGAAGAAGAAAGTTAAGAGTAAATGTGAATAAGAGCAAGGTTATTAGGTACAGTAGGGTTGAGGGTCAAGTCAATTGGGAGGTGAGTTTGAATGGAGAAAAACTGGAGGAAGTGAAGTGTTTTAGATATCTGGGAGTGGATCTGGCAGCGGATGGAACCATGGAAGCGGAAGTGGATCATAGGGTGGGGGAGGGGGCGAAAATCCTGGAGGCCTTGAAGAATGTGTGGAAGTCGAGAACATGATCTCGGAAAGCAAAAATGAGTATGTTTGAAGGAATAGTGGTTCCAACAATGGTGTATGGTTGCGAGGCGTGGGCTATGGATAGAGTTGTGCGCCGGAGGATGGATGTGCTGGAAATGAGATGTTTGAGGACAATGTGTGGTGTGAGGTGGTTTGATCGAGTGAGTAACGTAAGGGTAAGAGAGATGTGTGGAAATAAAAAGAGAGTGGTTGAGAGAGCAGAAGAGGGTGTTTTGAAGTGGTTTGGGCACATGGAGAGGATGAGTGAGGAAAGATTGACCAAGAGGATATATGTGTCGGAGGTGGAGGGAACGAGGAGAAGTGGGAGACCAAATTGGAGGTGGAAAGATGGAGTGAAAAAGATTTTGTGTGATCGGGGCCTGAACATGCAGGAGGGTGAAAGGAGGGCAAGGAATAGAGTGAATTGGAGCGATGTGGTATACCGGGGTTGACGTGCTGTCAGTGGATTGAAGCAGGGCATGTGAAGCGTCTGGGGTAAACCATGGAAAGCTGTGTAGGTATGTATATTTGCGTGTGTCGACGTATGTATATACATGTGTATGGGGGGGGTTTGGGCCATTTCTTTCGTCTGTTTCCTTGCGCTACCTCGCAAACGCGGGAGACAGCGACAAAGTATAATAAAAAAAGTATAATAATAATATATATATATATACATAAATACCCATACACATACATATACATACACATACATATACACATATACATACACATAGACATGTACGTATATACACATGTACATATTCATTGTTGGTTGCCTTAAGTCCATTCCCAGCACCATCCCACCGCACAAGAAACTGCAGCACTGCCCCCTGCTTCAGCGGTTAGTGCTAGGAAAACAGACAAAAAAGGCCATATTTATTCATACTCAGTCTTTAGCTGTCATGTGTAATGCACTGAAACCACAGCTCCCTATCCACATCCAGGCCTCACAAACCTTTCCATGGTTTACTCCAGAGGTTTTACATGCCCTGGTTCAGTCCATTGACAGCACATTGACTCCGGTATACCACATCGTTCCAGTTCACTCTATTCCTTACATACCTCTCACCCTTCTGTATGTCCAGGCCCCAATCGTACAAAATCTTTTGCACTCCATCCTTCCTCCTCTAATTTGGTCTCTTGCTTCTCCTTGTTCCTTCCACCTCAGACGCATATATCCTCTTTGTCAATCTCTCCTAACTCATTTGTTCCTTATGTCCAAACCTTTTCAGCACACCCGCTTATGCTCTCTCAACCACTCTTTTTATTTCCACACATCTCTCTTACCCTTTCAGTACTTGATCAAACCAACTAACCTCACATATTGTCCTCAAACATTTCATTTCCAACACATCCACCCTCCTTCGTACAACCTCATCAATAGCCCATGCCATGCAACCATATAACATGGTTGGAACTACTATTCCTTCAAACTCCGAGATAGCGTTCTCTCCTTCCATATATTCTTCATCGCTCCCAGAACCTTTGCCCCCTCCCCCACCCTGTGACTCGCTTCCATTTCCATGGGACCATTCACTGCCAAGTCCATTCCCAGATATTTACTCTCATTTTTCTCCTTTCACACACTTTTCCAAACTCGGTTACCAACTTCTGCAGTTTCTCTCAAATCAGCCACTAGAGCTGTATCATCAGTGAACAACAATTCCCAGGACCTCTCATCCCATCAGATTGCATACTCACTCCTCTCTCCAAAACTCTTGCATTAACCTCCCGAACCACCTCATCTATAAACAAAATAAACAAGCAGTAGGACATCACACACCCCTGCTGCAGACTGACATTCACTGGGAACCTTCCTACTTCCTACTTTTACACATGCCTTACATCCTTGGTAAAAACTTTTCACTGCTTCTAGCAACTTACCTCCCAAACCATATCCTCTTAAGACCTTCCACAAAGCATCTCTATCAGCCGTATCATATGCCTTCTCCAGATCCATAAATGTTACATACAAATCCATCTGTTTTTCTAAGTATTTCATGATTGGTTGCCATTTCCCTCATTAGCAAGGTAGCTCCAGGAACAGACGAAGAAAGACCAAATCCTCTTGCATCCATTCTCTAGCCGTCATGTGTAATGCATCAAAACCACAGCTACCCACAACCAGGGCCCACGGACTTTTCTATGTTGTACCCCTGATGCTTCACATACCCTGGTTAGGTCCATTAACCCCAGTATACCACATTGTTCCAGTTCACTATTATCCCGTGCATGACTCTCAGCCTCCTGCCCTGATCACCCAAATACACACACACACACACACACACACACACACACACACACACACACACACACTCAAATACGCACATACGTATCCTTTCCACCAACAAAACACTCATGCATTTTTTATCATCTTTTAAACATAATCCATATTTCCATCCACAGTAATAATATCCATATTGCTATTCTTACCACATGTATAGGATTCAACACTTCTATGCATATATCATCAACTTTTTTATACCACTTTTTTTTTATATATATCCTAGCTGTCCAATAATTCCTTTTGACATTTTCTTTAAGTCTCCTGATATTTAGGCACTGTATATGAAAATCTCATTCTTGTGATAGAAAAAGATTGTAGGCCTTGAGTCATTTCAAGTCACAGGATGCTTAGTTTCAAGTCAGTTTGCTGGATTGATAGTGTTTTGATGTTTTGATATTTGAGGCAGTATAGTGCTTAAGGTCTGGTACATAGAAACTGCTTTCTTGACTGCATATTGCATCAGGAAGCATTTCCCATATTTGATAAAGATGGACTGATATGATTTTTTTTCTTTTCTTACAGACTAAGAAGTGAAGCTATCCAGTATGAAGTTTCATGAAAGTATCAGCATCCTCAAATTTCCATGGGAGCAGGTTGCCCAGGGCATGTGGCAGCGCTACCCAAACCCTGAAAGGTAGTACTGTATTACCTAATGGCTGTTTTTAAGATGGTTTTGTGATATACATTATTTTATTTTATTTTTAGTTCAGAATATTCAAAGGACCTGATTTAATGGGTATCGGTATTGCAGGATAAGAAGTTAGGAGAGAGCAGAATAGATATGAATGGAATGAGACATGGAAAGGCAGCTGTTCATCCACCCCTTGGAACAGGGAAGGGGGCCAAGTGAGGACTTTCTCTCTAAGGCTCTGTTCTCTTTTGTAGATGTTACCTCACTTGTGAAATGGCGAATGTATGAAAAAAAAAAAAGCAAAGGGTAGTGATGCTGTTTCCTGTGGGGCAGGGTAGTGCCAGGAGTGGATGAAGGCAAGCAAGTGTGAATATGTACATGTGTATATGTCCATGTATATGTATGTATGTGTATAGGTTGATATGTATATGTATGTCCATATTAATTTGATAAAGGAACTAAGTTACTGGGAATGACTGAAAGCACCTAGCAATACTCCTTGGAACACAGGCAGGAGAGGTATATCATCATCTATACCTGAAAAATCGTAGAAGGTATGGTTCCCAACTTGCATTCTGAAATAACATCTTACTGGCATGACAGGCATGGAAGAGTTTGTTGAATGCTACCTCTGAAATCCAGAGGTGTGACATGCACAAAATGAGAGAATACCATAAACATCCAGGACCCGAGACTCCTCAACACCTTGCCATCTGCCATCAGAAACATCATGGGATGCACTATAGAGAAGTTCAAGAGTGCATTAGACAACTACCTACAAAGTGCACTAGACCAGTCAGGCTATTGGGATCTGTAGAGAAGTTCAAGAGTGTATTAAACTACTACCTATAAAGTGTAACAGACCAGCCAGGCTACATGGGCCTGAGGGCTGTGGCTTCCAACAGCTTGGTCAACCAATGACCTAGTCCAGCAGCCTGGGCCTGGCCTAGGCTTTTGAGGTGGACTCCATGAGGTACCCATGAGATGAAGAAAATGTAAGGGTTCTTTGAATAATTGAAATAATTGGTATTAGTGAATAGATTGATCATACACAAAATCACTCACTATCTGCAGTCAAAGTTTGTTTGTGATTAAAAGTTCTTGCTTACCCCTTTCCTGTAATTTGGATTTCTATTTCCTACATGGGCAAAACATTTTTCTGGCATCAATCTCCTAATTTATTTTATTTTACTGTTCCTATTTCTTTGACAAATTTTTATAAGCAGAGTAGATCATACTTCATTTAATGGCTTCTCAGTTCTTTGTGATGTAAGTTTTAGTTTAGGTGTTTCTCACTACTTTTATCATTTAAACCTTCATTCTTTTTTCAGAATGATATATTTTGGCAGCTTACATTGAAAATGTTTAATTGTTTATTCAAGGAGTGCATATGAATATTTCAAGTAAGATTAATATGTATTATAAGAGTGGTTATCCAAGTTTAATTTGAAATTTGTCATTCTTTTTTTCTACAGTTCACATGTGCTTTCGGAAGATACAGTAGTTAGGAAAGTCATTGGCCATCAGCTTCACTCTAAGCGAATTTTAACTAAGACAAATCGTATGCCTAAGTGGGGTGAACGTCTCATTAATGCCCGGAATGTCAGTATCATTGAAGAATCGGTTGTTGATCCAGAGAAGAGAGAGTTGTGTACATATACAAGGAATGTAGGCTTAACAAAGGTATGTTACTTAATTACTGTTGTTAAGCAGTTTGTTTTCTCGGATTTTATCTGAGTACATTTCTTCATATTCTTGCAGGGCTGTAAGTGGTGTTCATCAGTTTCACTAAGTTGTAATATTTCTGGCCAAGTGATTTTTGTATGCCATAATATTCACTTTTCATGTTAATGTGAATTGGATCAAGTGTAAATATCATATCACCCATACAGTTTTCTGTTTGTGTCCACTGTGCTAAAGTGAAGAATTTTACTTTACTACATTTGTGCTTCATCAAGTATATACCACTTTTTACCTCTGTTTCCCATTCAGCTTTTATCACTGCCTGTAATTGCTGCAAGCAAGTTGTTCATGAGGTGAAGCATTACTTTATTTGAAGGAAGTGTGATAACTTCTCCTCATCATCCACTGATAAGTCCTTCTGGTCTTTAGCTAAGGACATCTCAAACAATTTCTGTTGCTCTACCATCCCTTCTTTTTTCCACTCAGATGGTACTATAACTGTCTCTCCTGTAGACAAAGCAACTTTCTTTGGTTCCCGTTTCTCCTTTAACTCCACTTTGGATAACTCAAACATTCCTTCACCTTTTGATGCTCCTCTTACTAATCCTATTCCCCTTCCCGTAATCTCTTTATGGAGTATCAAAAAAGCTTTTCTTTCTATGGACGCTTGCAAGGCTTATGGTCCTGGTGGCGTCCATCTCCGTGTACTGAAAGAGTGTGTCTCAGAAGTTGCACCTGTGCTGCAGTTCGGTTGCTGTTTAAAAACCAATACTTTTCCTTTTCCTGGGAAGCATGCATTGATACATCCCATCCCAAAGAAGGGTGATGGTTCTGACCCCTCTTACTACCGTCCTATTGCTTTGACATGTACCATTTCCGAAGTATTTGAATCCATTCTCAACTCCCATATCCTTAAACACCTCAAAAATCACAGTCTTCTCTCTGATCACCAGTGTGGCTTCCATAATGTGAGAACCGCTGGTTATCATCCCTGGAAGATTCTAGGGAGTCGTGTGTGGTTGCCCATGTTGTAACTAAGGCTTTTGACAGGGTGTGGCATTGGGTTCTCATCTCTAAGCTCCCCTTTTTTGGCTTTCCTCCTGCATATCTAGCTTCCTCTCTAGCCGATCTATCTCTGTGGTTGTTGATGTATCAGCCTCCCCCTTTCCTCCATCAACAGTGGTATCCCTCAATGTTCTGTTCTGTCCCCAGTTTCCTCTCTTCCACAAATGATTCAATGCACTCATATGCTGATGACTCAACACTGCATTCAACCACATCCATCAATTCTGCTCCCTTTTCTCGCTCTCAATCTTTATCTCGTCTTGACACGGCCTTCTCAGTAAACTGAGACTTGGAGAGGATATCTCATTAGGGTAGACCAATATTTTTCTTAATTTAATATCTCCAAGACCCAATTTCTACCCATCTCTTATTAAGGACTCCAGTTCTCGTCTCTCCTTTGACAATTCTGTAATTGCAACTCTTGACTCAATGAACATACTTAACATTACTGTAACATCCACTCTGTCTTGGAAACCTCACATTACAAGAATAGCGAAGTCTGCCTCTAGGGGAGGGGAAAAAAAGCCTTTTTAAGAAGGCATCCACCCCGCCACCTTCACCTTCGGCCATGTAAGATCCCTCGTCCCCATGTGCACACAGTAGTACTGTGTACACAAGTGTTATGTACACACAGTAGTACTGTGTACACAAGTGTTATGTACACACAGTAGTACTGTGTACACAAGTGTTATATTTTGGGAATGTCCTAGAGGTATAGTCTGAGTGGATGGGCCATTCTTCACGTTTCCTGGTGCTACTCCAGCCACGGAAAACAGCGATATGATAAATATAAATGATTAAATATATATATATATATATATATATATATATATATATATATATATATATATATATATATTTTTTTTTTTTTTTTTTTTTTTTTTTTTTTTGACGCTGTCTCCCGCGTTTGCAAGGTAGCGCAAGGAAACAGACGAAAGAAATGGCCCAACCCACCCCCATACACATGTATATACATACGTCCACACACGCAAATATACATACCTACACAGCTTTCCATGGTTTACCCCAGACGCTTCACATGCCTTGATTCAATCCACTGACAGCACGTCAACCCCGGTATACCACATCGCTCCAATTCACTCTATTCCTTGCCCTCCTTTCACCCTCCTGCATGTTCAGGCCCCGATCACACAAAATCTTTTTCACTCCATCTTTCCACTTCCAATTTGGTCTCCCTCTTCTCCTCGTTCCCTCCACCTCCGACACATATATCCTCTTGGTCAATCTTTCCTCACTCATTCTCTCCATGTGACCAAACCATTTCAAAGCACCCTCTTCTGCTCTCTCAACCACGCTCTTTTTATTTCCACACATCTCTCTTACCCGTATATATTTATATTTATTTATATTTATTTATTTATTATACTTTGTCGCTGTCTCCCGCGTTTGCGAGGTAGCGCAAGGAAACAGACGAAAGAAATGGCCCAACCCCCCCCATACACATGTATATACATACGTCCACACACGCAAATATACATACCTACACAGCTTTCCATGGTTTACCCCAGACGCTTCACATGCCTTGATTCCATTCACTGGCAGCACGTCAACCCCGGTATACCACATCGCTCCAATTCACTCTATTCCTTGCCCTCCTTTCACCCTCCTGCATGTTCAGGCCCCGATCACACAAAATCTTTTTCACTCCATCTTTCCACCTCCAATTTGGTCTCCCACTTCTCGTTTCCTCCACCTCCGACACATATATCCTCTTGGTCAATCTTTCCTCACTCATTCCCTCCATGTGCCCAAACCATTTCAAAACACCCTCTTCTGCTCTCTCAACCACGCTCTTTTTATTTCCACACATCTCTCTTACCCTTACGTTACTTACTCGATCAAACCACCTCACACCACACATTGCCCTCAAACATCTCATTTCCAGCACATCCATCCTCCTGTGCACAACTCTATCCATAGCCCATGCCTGACAACCATACAACATTGTTGGAACCACTATTCCTTCAAACATACCCATTTTTCCTTTCCGAGATAATGTTCTCAACTTCCACACATTCTTCAAGGCTCCCAGGATTTTCGCCCCCCTCCCCCACCCTATGATCCACTTCCACTTCCATGGTTCCATCCGCTGCCAGATCCACTCCCAGATATCTAAAACACTTAACTTCCTCCAGTTTTTCTCCATTCAAACTTACCTCCCAATTGACTTGACCCTCAACCCTACTGTACCTAATTACCTTGCTCTTATTCACATTTACTCTTAACTATCTTCTTTCACACACTTTACCAAACTCAGTCACCAGCTTCTGCAGTTTCTCACATGAATCAGCCGCCAGCGCTGTATCATCAGCGAACAACAACTGACTCACTTCCCAAGCTCTCTCATCCCCAACAGACTTCATCCTTGCCCCTCTTTCCAAAACTCTTGCATTCACCTCCCTAACAACCCCATCCATAAACAAATTAAACAACCATGGAGACATCACACACCCCTGCCGCAAACCTACATTCACTGAGAACCAATCACTTTCCTCTCTTCCTACACGTACACATGCCTTACATCCTCGATAAAAACTTTTCACTGCTTCTAACAACTTGCCTCCCACACCATATATTCTTAATACCTTCCACAGAGCATCTCTATCAACTCTATCATATACCTTCTCCAGATCCATAAATGCTACATACAAATCGATTTGATTTTCTAAGTATTTCTCACATACATTCTTCAAAGCAAACACCTGATCCACACATCCTCTACCACTTCTGAAACCACACTGCTCTTCCCCAATCTGATGCTCTGTACATGCCTTCACCCTCTCAATCAATACCCTCCCATACAATTTGCCAGGAATACTCAACAAACTTATACCTCTGTAATTTGAGCACTCACTCTTATCCCCTTTGCCTTTGTACAATGGCACTATGCATGCATTCCGCCAATCCTCAGGCACCTCACCATGAGTCATATTTTTTTTTTTTTTTTTTTTTTTTTGTGTCTCTCCTGCGTTTGCGGGGTAGCGCAAGGAAACAGACGAAAGAAATGGCCCAACCCACCCCAATACACATGTATATACATACGTCCACACACGCAAATATACATACCTACACAGCTTTCCATGGTTTACCCCAGACGCTTCACATGCCCTGATTCAATCCACTGACAGCACGTCAACCCCGGTATACCACATCGCTCCAATTCACTCTATTCCTTGCCCTCCTTTCACCCTCCTGCATGTTCAGGCCCCGATCACACAAAATCTTTTTCACTCCATCTTTCCACCTCCAATTTGGTCTCCCTCTTCTCCTCGTTCCCTCCACCTCCGACACATATATCCTCTTGGTCAACCTTTCCTCACTCATTCTCTCCATGTGCCCAAACCATTTCAAAACACCCTCTTCTGCTCTCTCAACCACGCTCTTTTTATTTCCACACATCTCTCTTACCCTTACGTTACTTACTCGATCAAACCACCTCACACCACACATTGTCCTCAAACATCTCATTTCCAGCACATCCATCCTCCTGCGCACCACTCTATCCATAGCCCACGCCTGGCAACCATACAACATTGTTGGAACCACTATTCCTTCAAACATACCCATTTTTGCTTTCCGAGATAATGTTCTCGACTTCCACACATTCTTCAAGGCTCCCAGAATTTTCGCCCCCTCCCCCACCCTATGATCCACTTCCGCTTCCATGGTTCCATCCGCTGCCAGATCCACTCCCAGATATCTAAAACACTTCACTTCCTCCAGTTTTTCTCCATTCAAACTCACCTCCCAATTGACTTGACCCTCAACCCTACTGTACCTAATAACCTTGCTCTTATTTACATTTACTCTTAACTTTCTTCTCTCACACACTTTACCAAACTCAGTCACCAGCTTCTGCAGTTTCTCACATGAATCAGCCACCAGCGCTGTATCATCAGCGAACAACAACTGACTCACTTCCCAAGCTCTCTCATCCCCAACAGACTTCATACTTGCCCCTTTCCAAAACTCTTGCATTCACCTCCCTAACAACCCCATCCATAAACAAATTAAACAACCATGGAGACATCACACACCCCTGCCGCAAACCTACATTCACTGAGAACCAATCACTTTCCTCTCTTCTTACACGTACACATGCCTTACATCCTCGATAAAAACTTTTCACTGCTTCTAACAACTTGCCTCCCACACCATATATTCTTAATACCTTCCACAGAGCATCTCTATCAACTCTATCATATGCCTTCTCCAGATGCATAAATGCTACATACAAATCGATTTGCTTTTCTAAGTATTTCTCACATACATTCTTCAAAGCAAACACCTGATCCACACATCCTCTACCACTTCTGAAACCACACTGCTCTTCCCCAATCTGATGCTCTGTACATGCCTTCACCCTCTCAATCAATATCCTCCCATATAATTTACCAGGAATACTCAACAAACTTATACCTCTGTAATTTGAGCACTCACTCTTATCCCCTTTGCCTTTGTACAATGGCACTATGCATGCATTCCGCCAATCCTCAGGCACCTCACCATGAGTCATACATACATTAAATAACCATACCAACCAGTCAATAATACAGTCACCCCCTTTTTTAATAAATTCCACTGCAATACCATCCAAACCTGCTGCCTTGCCGGCTTTCATCTTCCGCAAAGCTTTTACTACCTCTTCTCTGTTTACCAAATCATTTTCCCTAACCCTCTCACTTTGCACACCAACTCGACCAAAACACCCTATATCTGCCACTCTATCATCAAACACATTCAACAAGCCTTCAAAATACTCACTCCATCTCCTTCTCACATCACCACTACTTGTTATCACCTCCCCATTTGCGCCCTTCACTGAAGTTCCCATTTGCTCCCTTGTCTTACGCACTTTATTTACCTCCTTCCAGAACATCACGGGAAGGAGTAGCAGTACTCCTGAAACAGGAGTTGTGGGAGTATGTGATAGAATGTAAGAAAGTAAATTCTCGATTAATATGGGTAAAACTGAAAGTTGATGGAGAGAGATGTGTGATTATTGGTGCATATGCACCTGGGCATGAGAAGAAAGATCATGAGAGGCAAGTGTTTTGGGAGCAGCTGAATGAGTGTGTTAGTGGTTTTGATGCACGAGACCGGGTTATAGTGATGGGTGATTTGAATGCAAAGGTGAGTAATGTGGCAGTTGAGGGAATAATTGGTATACATGGGGTGTTCAGTGTTGTAAATGGAAATGGTGAAGAGCTTGTAGATTTATGTGCTGAAAAAGGACTGATGATTGGGAATACCTGGTTTAAAAAGCGAGATGTACATAAGTATACTTATGTAAGTAGGAGAGATGGCCAGAGAGCGTTATTGGATTACGTGTTAATTGACAGCCGCGCGAAAGAGAGACTTTTGGATGTTAATGTGCTGAGAGGTGCAACTGGAGGGATGTCTGATCATTATCTTGTGGAGGCTAAGGTGAAGATTTGTATGGGTTTTCAGAAAAGAACAGTGAATGTTGGGGTGAAGAGGGTGGTGAGAGTAAGTGAGCTTGGGAAGGAGACTTGTGTGAGGAAGTACCAGGAGAGACTGAGTACAGAATGGAAAAAGGTGAGAACAATGGAAGTAAGGGGAGTGGGGGAGGAATGGGATGTATTTAGGGAATCAGTGATGGATTGCGCAAAAGATGCTTGTGGCATGAGAAGAGTGGGAGGTGGGTTGATTAGAAAGGGTAGTGAGTGGTGGGATGAAGAAGTAAGAGTATTAGTGAAAGAGAAGAGAGAGGCATTTGGATGATTTTTGCAGGGAAAAAATGCAATTGAGTGGGAGATGTATAAAAGAAAGAGACAGGAGGTCAAGAGAAAGGTGCAAGAGGTGAAAAAAAGGGCAAATGAGAGTTGGGGTGAGAGAGTATCATTAAATATATATATATATATATATATATATATATATATATATATATATATATATATATATATATATATATATATATATATATGTTCTGGAAGGAGGTGAATAAAGTGCGTAAGAGAAGGGAGCAAATGGGAACTTCAGTGAAGGGCGCAAATGGGGAGGTGATAACAAGTAGTGGGGATGTGAGAAGGAGATGGAGTGAGTATTTTGAAGGTTTGTTGAATGTGTTTGATGATAGAGTGGCAGATATAGGGTGTTTTGGTCGAGTTGGTGTGCAAAGTGAGAGGGTTAGGGAAAATGATTTGGTAAACAGAGAAGTGGTAGTAAAAGCTTTGCGGAAGATGAAAGCCGGCAAGGCAGCAGGTTTGGATGGTATTGCAGTGGAATTTATTAAAAAAGGGGGTGACTGTATTATTGACTGGTTGGTAAGGTTATTTAATGTATGTATGACTCATGGTGAGGTGCCTGAGGATTGGCGGAATGCGTGCATAGTGCCATTGTACAAAGGCAAAGGGGATAAGAGTGAGTGCTCAAATTACAGAGGTATAAGTTTGTTGAGTATTCCTAGTAAATTATATGGGAGGGTATTGATTGAGAGGGTGAAGGCATGTACAGAGCATCAGATTGGGGAAGAGCAGTGTGGTTTCAGAAGTGGTAGAGGATGTGTGGATCAGGTGTTTGCTTTGAAGAATGTATGTGAGAAATACTTAGAAAAGCAAATTCTGGGAGCCTTGAAGAATGTGTGGAAGTCGAGAACATTATCTCGGAAAGCAAAAATGGGTATGTTTGAAGGAATAGTGGTTCCAACAATGTTGTATGGTTGCGAGGCGTGGGCTATGGATAGAGTTGTGCGCAGGAGGATGGATGTGCTGGAAATGAGATGTTTGAGGACAATGTGTGGTGTGAGGTGGTTTGATCGAGTAAGTAACGTAAGGGTAAGAGAGATGTGTGGAAATAAAAAGAGCGTGGTTGAGAGAGCGGAAGAGGGTGTTTTGAAATGATTTGGGCACATGGAGAGAATATGTGAGGAAAGATTGACCAAGAGGATATATGTGTCGGAGGTGGAGGGAACGAGGAGAAGTGGGAGACCAAATTGGAGGTGGAAAGATGGAGTGAAAAAGATTTTGTGTGGTCGGGGCCTGAACATGCAGGAGGGTGAAAGGAGGGCAAGGAATAGAGTGAATTGGATCGATGTGGTATACCGGGGTTGACGTGCTGTCAGTGGATTGAATCGGGGCATGTGAAGCGTCTGGGGTAAACCATGGAAAGCTGTGTAGGTATGTATATTTGCGTGTGTGGACGTATGTATATACATGTATATGGGGGTGGGTTGGGCCATTTCCTTCGTCTGTTTCCTTGCGCTACCTCGCAAACGCGGGAGACAGCAACAAAGCAAAAAAAAAAGAAAAAAAAATATATATATATATATATATATATATATATATATATATATATATATATATATATATATATATATGTGTGTGTGTGTGTGTGTGTGTGTGTCTTTTTCTTTCATACTATTTGCCATTTCCCGCATTGGCAAGGTAGCGTTAAGAACAGAGGGCTGGGCCTTTGAGGGAATATCTTCACCTGGCCCCCTTCTCTGTTCCTTCTTTTGGAAAATTAAAAAAAAAGGAGAGGGGAGGATTCCCAGCCACCTGCTCCCTCCCCTTTTAGCCGCCTTCTACGACACGCAGGGAATACGTAGGAAGTATTCTTCCTCCCCTATCCTCAGGTAATAAAGAGTTTGGTTGAGAGAGCAGAAAAGGGTGTTTTGAAATGGTTTGGTCACATGGAGAGAATGAGTGAGGAAAGATTGACAAAGAGGATATATGTGTCAGAGGTGGAGGGACGGGGAGAGGTGGGAGACCAAATTGGAGGTTGAAAGTTGGAGTGAAGGGGATTTTGGGTATTCGGGGCCTGAACATGCAGGAGGGTGAAAGGCGTGCAAGGAATAGAGTGAATTGGAACGATGTGGTATACCAGGGTCGACGTGCTATCAATGGATTGAACCAGGGCATGTGAAGCGTCTGGGGTAAACCATGGAAAATTCTGTGGGGCCTGGATGTGGAAAGGGAGCTGTGATTTTGGTGCATTATTACATGACAGCTAGAGTCAGTGTGAACAAATGGGGCCTTTGTTGTCTTTTCCTAGCACTGCCTCGCACACATGAGGGGGGAAGGGGTTGTTATTTCATGTGTGGCGAGGTGGCGATGGGAATGAATAAAGGCAGACAGTATGAATTATGTACATGTGTATATATGTATATGTCTGTGTGTGTATATATATGTATACATTGAGATGTATAGGTATGTATATTTGTGTGTGTGGACATGTATGTATATACATGTGTATGTGGGTGGGTTGGGCCATTCTTTCGTCTGTTTCCTTGTGCTACCTCGCTAACGTGGGAGACCGACAAAGCAAAATAAATAAATAAATATATACATACACGTACTCATCAACATATATGTACATATACATACACACACACACACACACATATTACATATACATGTGCATATTTATAGTTGCTTGCCTTCATTCATTCCTGGTGCTACCCTGCCCCACAGGAAACAGCATTGTTTCCCCCTGCTTCAGTAAGGTATTGCCAGGAAAATAAACAAAAAAGGCCAGTGTCTAGCTGTCTTGCGTAATGCACCGAAACCACAGCTCCCTATCCACATCCAGGCCCCACAGACCTTTCCATGGTTTATTCCAGACACCTCACATGTCCTGGTTCAGTCCACTGACAGCACATCAACCTCATTATACCACATTGTTCCAGTCCACTCTATTCCTTGCATGCCTCTCACCCTCCTGCATGTTCAGGCCCCAATCACTCAAAATCTTTTATATAGCATGCATGCTGAAAAAATTTACTTTTTCAAATCAGGTGATGACATGTGTGGAGAAGGTGACATATAAACCTAGCCCAGAAAATCCTCAGTGGACTGTAGCTGAGAGGAAGGCATGGATTGACTCAAAAATTTTTGGGTTGGGATATGCAATCCAGGTAAGGTGTTTCAGAGTTCTCATCAATGCTTAAGTGGGCATAATTAGCTATTAAGTCTTTTTTTTTTTTTTTTTTTTTTTTTTTTTTTTTTTTTGAGGAGGTAATGTATATGTGTGTGTGTGTGTGTGGCCATTTATGTATATACATGTGTATGTGGGTGGGTTGGGCCATTCTTTTGTCTGTTTCCTTGCGCTACCTCGCTAACGCGGGAGACAGCGACAAAGTATAATAAATAAAAATAACCTGGTATGTGGTATGCAATAAGTTTGCTTAATCTCAGGAACTTTAATCTTCCCCATGAATGATGTCCATAAGTTTTGACTAACAAATGAAAGTGAGAAAGAGTTTGATTAAAAGCGAAATATCGCAGAAGTTTTAGGCTCCACTTGGATTAGAAATATTCCAGTAAAGTTACTGCAAGCTTTAGAAGATGTGCATGCTTCTTTTCTTTAAGATTTGCTGCTTTGTGATATGTAAGGCAGGATTTTCAAGAACATTTTTTTTCCCCCTTTTTCATTATTTCAGAAATAAATGAATGGCTAATCCTGCTTGACATTTGTTTTCTTTCAATAGAAATTTGGCATTGAACGCTACAAGAAAAACATTCAAAAGAGCATTGCTGGATTTACCTATGCCCTGAACAGGCTTTTCCCTGCTGCTGACATATCTCTTGAGGCTCCACTCAGTCATCATGTCACTCTTGAAGAACGTAAACAGAGGTATGTTGATCTCACAAGTTACGCTGTATACTTCTTGTATTCTATCTGTCTATATCTCTGATGCCTGTTACAATTGGAACTCCCACAGCAACAGAGTCTCCATAACTAAGAACTCCAGTGCCACTTCTTAGCTTTGGTGCCTCACCTTTAACAGGCCATTGGCAGAGGGCAAGTCTTGTGCAGTGTTTGCATAGGCTCCTATCTAATATTCCTAATGACTACTTCTATCCAATGCTCCAACCTACTGCTTCTATCTAATAATCCTCCACTGCTTCCCAAATTATCTCCCACTCCTAACCTACTCTCCTAGCTTTATTTACTTTCACCTTTTGCTATTTTAAACTGAATCTCCTGATGTTCTTTCATGCATCTCTTCCAAGCTCACATACATTCAACACCCTCTTCTTTCTTATATCATTTGCTCCTTTCTGAAAACCTCTTCAAATCTTCACCCTAGTCTCTACCAGGTAATGATCAGACATCCTTCCAGCTGCCCCTCTCAACACTGTCACATCCAAGACAGGTACACCACCGATTTTCCGGCACTCTTGGTTCCAAAGCCTTACCGGATTAACCATTTTGCCAGACTAACTGTGATCATGTAATAATGATTATCAGCACACCTCTAACCCACTAGTTATACATCTCCCATGTGTATAAAGTATACCATGGACTGCTAGAAATTTAAATTAAACAAATATTAAATGTTTAAGCACCCTAAGATGGCAAGTAGATTGTTTGAATCCTGTGGGGTCTTCATTTTGTTAGTGTTTTCGTAGGTGTTCATCACCAGAGTAATGCAGTCTCGTCTGCATTATACACTTGCTCAGGACTGAGGTGCTTGTCAGCTACGAGTTTTGCAAATTCATCAACATATTCGGCAGCTCCTTCGTGGTTTGCAGACCGCTTTTCTCCGCACATTTTATTCATGGAAATTCCATGATGCTTCTTGAATCTTTGAAGCCATTTTTAACTATAGTCATGCTCATGTTGTAACTTAATTTCTTTATGGAACAACTTAGCCTGTTCCATTATCATGCTACCTGACAAGTCCACTCCATCACTCTGACACTGTCGAAACCATTCCATCATCAGTCTTTCATAGTTTGTCTAATTGTCGCTTGCTTCTTAGAATTGCTGTCTGCATAGAATTTCAGTATTTTCTCCCTTTGCTTCTTTATATCATAAACAGTTGATGAACCAATACTGTAAATGTCACACAGCTTACGCACTGAAACACCACGGTCCATATGGACTTGTATTTACGTTTGTCACCATGACTGACACTCTCATATGTCTTAGAAGCCATAGCTAGGGTTAAATTTCAGCAAAATAAGCGTAAGAATCTCTCAGAATTGCAGTACCACCACCAAGAAGTGGTGTAAAGAATGTAAATAAGTGTGCCCTACACACAGCGCCGTCTGTGGCCGCCCAGTAAATTAGTCTGGTGGCCGCAGTAATTTCAAGTTCCCTCATGTAATTTTGTCCGAACCAAAGGAGGCACCGAACCATCAGTTGCCAGAAAATCGGTGGTGTACCTGTAACTCTCTTATGCATGCCTATCAGATAGTATGTAATCCAGTAATTCCTTCCTATGTATGTGTGTGTAATTAGTAAGCATAGATAGGGATAAGTATTAAGTGAATTTGCCCCACAAGGCTTGCCCCACTTCTTATATCCCTCCTCCTCTGGGTGATTTACACATTAACCAATGCTATACTACAGCCATATGTTATGGTAACTCACTTTTTGTTCATATATTTTACTTTTACTTATATTTCATAGATACTGATAATTTTATCACCGAATTTGCATCACAAGATTCACTGCCTTGTTTTATGTTCACCATCCCACCATCTCCTCCATCAGGCATTCTAGTAGTTAATTTCAGCTCTTATACAACAGCTTTATAAGGGATATTAGCTCTTATTTGTTCATATGCTATACTTTGACTTTTATTTCTTTCATTTTGTAATGGGAAACAGAAACTTTCATTTTGTAATGGGAAACAGAAACTTTTAAGACCTTATTTTTGCCCAAAATTGTGTGCAACTCTCTACATGTCTCCAATAGTTTAAGGGTTAATGTGTATGAAGTTACAGAACAATCATTTACAAGAAAACACATGTAAATAAAAGATGAGCAAAGGAAAATTGGCTGGTCACCATTAGCCTCTGCACCCCTAGTTCACCTTATGGATGATAGCATTGCCCACAAAGTGTTAATGGACTTGATTAATTTTCTCTCTTACAAGATAAGTTAAGACTGATCACACCTTTGCATTTGTGGTCATAATCTGTTGTTTAATTTGCCTGTCTTTGTCTCATGTGTATCATTTTGTTTATAAGACATGCAAAATCTCAGTTAAGTATGTTTCCATTTCATCTATGCAAAAACAAGAGGAGTTAGACTGAAGTATGAGGATAATCAAAACCTGAAATGATTTCAGTATTTAATTCAACAAAAATTTCTTTTTCAGATTCAAGGAAGCGGCAAGAGAAACTGCAAAAAGAGCAAAGGAATTGGCCCAAGAAAAGGCAGGGCCTATTTATGCAGCTTGTGAAGGAGTGAAAAGTTGAGGATCAACTGTACTGGCTCTCCTTTAGAGGTATAAAAAGTGAGTTTAAAGTCAGTAAGAAAAGTTAGGAGAAATGAAGTAATACATGGTGAGGGGTCAGGTGCTACTTCTGCAAATACTTGGATCTTGACAAATGTTCACTTGTTGTAGTGCAAATGGGTGGTTAATTTTTTAAAATAAATGTTATGAAGACAATGTCAATTAATGCATAGAAAAAGGTATGTCTAAAGACTGTATTATATGATGAGTGGAAAAAAAAGGACTAAAAATTTGGTACATGTATACTTTGATATTTGATATCCCATAAATATGTTGGCCAGTAAGATTGCTCTAATTTTGGAATTTCCACAGTGCCCTCAGGTGAAAAGGATTCATAAGATATACAGTAAGAAATTGTGAGACAGGAAACATAAAAATGACATCCAGCATATTCATACTGTTTTATTTGTTTATTGAATACAATATGAAAGTGTTAAGCATCCGTCCAGAAAACTTTTGAAATTGAATAGGATCCAATTTTAACATTTTCAGGTTAGGAAATGCTAAGCACAACATAATTTGCAGTTCCGTACTTGTCTTCAAGATAATGATTCCAGTTCATTCCATAATAATGCAATTTTGATGGATGTAACTAATGTCAGCAATGTGAATGCAGTTGTATATATTCTTTGAATGAGTTATCCACAAGACCATTATTTATATACAGTCCTTAAAATGCCACATATATTGATGTAGAAGGATGGTCTAAAGTCCTTGTCCACTATTAGTACTGTTTTTTCCTCTGGAAATATAGGAAGTAAACATTTGAAGGTTATTGTATAGATAGGTGTGTGGAGTCTGTTGCTGATTCGTACCATACCTTCTCACTTGGTTTCATTGAAGTTTTTTATTTAGTGTTTAATACTCAAAAGTTAAAGTTTTGTGTTTGGATTTCCGTAATTATTGAGTGTAATAATAAAGAAGGTTTGTTTAATCATATTCAAAGAAGTCTCATGTATATGTTGATAGAATTTCTAATTTTAATTAATTTAATGATTTTTGGAAACTTTTAAAAACGGTTTTTCTTGTCAAGTAGTTTTAGTTGCCTTAGATATTACTGAAGGATTTAGGAAACTATTCTGTGGTATAGGGGATAACTTGTAAATAAATTTGAAGTATGATTGTTAACTGAAGCAGTTTAGAATGTAAAGATTCAGACTTGGTATTTATCAAAAGTTGTTTATAGATTTCACATGATTATTTTTGTATGACCTCAACAGGGGTATTTGACCTTGAAAAATGAATATATACTGTTGGTGAATCTTTCATGCTGTTACTTTACATTTAAAATAATTCTTTTCATTTCAAGCAAGTTAGGTGGATGAAATGTTTGATTTGAGTCCTGTTACATTGATGTTTTTACAAGGTATGTAGGTAACAGTGCTGTAACAACCAGTGCAAACCATGTTCATACATAAGAGCAGATAAAGTGGGCACTTTAATTTATGTGGTATAGCAAATCCACTCGCTTATTTCAAGATTCCGGACTGTAACTTTTCTCACATAGGAGGATGATAGTGGTAACAAGATTGTATAAATAAACAATGAATTTTTGTAACAGGATTGTGTAACTCTGAAATGCAATGAATAACATATAGCATGAAAAATATTATTCACTTTTGGAAAAAACTGTTCCACTCATGTAGTTGGACATAATTTTGTAATGGTAAGTTCAGCATTGGTAATTTTGTTGTCTTGCAGCTTCATTGTAGATGAAAATCTCCAAAAGCTCATAATTCTGTTGAAGGAAATATTGTATCAGAATGTTAGATTGCATGCTAACTATACTAAAGAAATAGAACTAGGTTATTTTGGGGATAACATTATGAATTATTACACATTTAGTTTGTCCATGCTTACTGTTAATGTTCATCACAAGAAAACATACTACATAATTCCTATTTGGAGGTTAGCCCTCAAATCTCACTGTTGATACACTCATGAATAATTTTGGAATTCACAAACCTTCAGCCACTTGTACCAGTTGAAGATGGTGTCAGAAAGGTATGTTCGGCTCAGATACTTTTTTTTTTTTTTTTAAAGTGAAAGAAATTGTGACGAAGTTCTCATAACATTACTGTCTTGTTAACTTACATTTTATATATAAGAATATATGAGCTGTCTAGAATCATTCCTGTTGACATCTGACCAATCTTTGCCTGTTTGTAAAAAAGTGAAAACTTATGTATGATATGGCATGTTATGATTGTAATAATGCTATGTTGGTAAAACAAATTTTAAATGTTTCAGTAATCCTTTTAACTCAAATGCCAATTGATGTTAGTGTTTCCTGTAGTATACAATTCACATGTTGTACTGTGTACTCCAGTCTTTTCATGAACTTTTCGTGTGAAGTGTTTGATTTAACATTTGTGAAAGATGCATGGGAAGATGAAATGGCTATATTGTTTGCATGGCAGATGATTGTTTGGAAAAGAAGATATATTGTGCCATCCTATGTGATTGAATCTAGGTGCTCCACTTTTTCAGAATAAAATCTCACAACAGATGCATGTATGCACTTCTGCCTCTTGTTTTAAATCCTATTCCCATTTGTGTTCATTGCAATAAGTGCATACAGCTCTGCGCCTTTTATGTAATTAAATTTGCAGAAATGACACCAACTCTAATACTGCATGTTAGCAAAAGTTGCAGGATAGACTTGTTTCTGTGCTTAATGTAAATGGGAACAGGTAGATGGTGATGGATGAATAATAGGACATAAATGAAGTTGATAAGAGAAAGGTGGATGGATGCTATGAGTGAAATGTTTAAGGGTAAAGGTATTCTAGATGAAGATATGAGACTGACTTGAATTAATCATTTGCACAGTGAACCATACAACATACTGGAAAGTAACTAAGTTTACAACAATATAATCTTTGTACTAATATACTGATATGATGAAACTATATTTTAAACAATCTTACCTTTTGGTGCAGTTAGATGCTTGAGGGAGTTGCATGGTGTGCAGTAGAGAGAGCAGGAGTGACTGTGTGCGAGGAGTAGATGGTTGCACGTGATGCAATTGCTGTGCACCACTTGGCCCCAGCTGGAGAGAAGAGACAGTATGGGAAAATTTATGTAGCAGGGTGTTGCTTGTCTGGTCTACAATATCCTTGTACCTCCAGGCAGAGCGAACAGATGCCTGCAAAATGGACATGGGCAAACAGTTGCCTCAGGGTCATCATTTTCATACTCGAAGGTTGATTTAATCTGTGCTACGGCATCAACAAGTTCATCATCTACAGTAAGGACTAACTGTTGGCCATATGCACACATGTAGTGGGGCATTGTAATGGGGTTTAATAAACATGGTGTTACATTATGAGCCAAATATTTTGCAACATAACAACTCACAATTTTATAACTCAACACCACTTTTACAGACAGATGAGACATTTATAGCATGCATAAAAGGGCACTTATTGTGAAACACATTTACAAGTTTGTATGTGTGAAGATATAACAAATAACCCAATAAGTACTTTATACATACTTATAAACACTCTGCAAATAGTTTTACACAGATGTATCATTGCATAACATAGGGCGTTAGAGGTATGAGAAAATTTTTAACTGGCTAGCATACTGTACCTTCTGGCATGGCTACTGAGAGTTTACTGATACACCTTGTGAAGTCCACTACATAGGTTGCCAATGTATCTCAGTAGAGTTGGATTACCATTACAGAGCCTGCTTTGAGGAGCAGCACACTAGAATTTTACTTTTTTTTTTTTTGAAGTGGTGCACGTTGGATGAGACTGGAAGTTGACACAATATCCATGTCATGGTGCACGAAGATGCTAAAATACTAAATTTACAGGGAGTGAGAGTCATAAGTATGAGTAAAGCTAATCCACTTGATTTACAAAAAGAAGTACCCAATCATTCATTACATACAGTGTATTGGGAAAACATTACATAAATCAAAGTACCATAACTTTAAAAAATCTATTCTTCCAGTTGTCACTCTTTAGTCTGCTAGTTTTCACATTCTCTGCCAGATCACAAAATACAGAGGTAAGTGTCTTTTGTATAATGGGCTATAATGAAAATAAAATAAATACCACACTGTAAAAACCCAATTTAGATTACTTTGACGGTATAAGTTTTATACTCTCTACACCAATTATCACTATGACTGTCGGTAAATTTTGACTCCTCAAAGCAATTGTCAGGTTAAGAGGCAGTATAAATTTTACAGTTCCTACAATCATCATCACAGTAAAGGTATCATTTTTTCTTTTCAGAACAAAAATTATCAATAATTGTCAGTATGAGTGTACAATTCCTACAGTAACATTATAATTCATACTCACTAATACAATCATCACAAATGTCAAGATGAATCTGATACTCTCTACATCAATCATTACTGTGTCATAATGAGTTTTATACTTCTACAGGAATTATCAATGTAACTGTCAGCAACCAGTTTATACACACCACAGTAATCATGACTGTAACAGTTATGAGGAGTTTGATGCTTCCTAAAGCAATTGCTATAACCATAAGTATGATATCTATACTCACTATTCTTACAGCAATTATTGATGTAAATGACAAAGCGATTTTCAACACTCGAAGCCTTAAAAGTCTATGAGTTTTTTGATCCCAAGAATAGTCATCATTGTAACTGCCATATAAAATAAATTGATCACTATTACAGGTACTTGAAAATATTTACACTGTTCTATCAACCAGCTGGGATTTTTCAGCAAAATATAAATACCATCAACACAGAAATGGAAATATAATACATGTTTACAGAAAAGACAAACATTTTGTGTGTGAAGCCTACCTAACGCTCCTTGACATCTCAAAAGTGGTCTACAAATTTTTACATATCACACGGATTTCAGGGACAGGGAAACAATTCACTGCTTATTTTTTGATATAATAAAAGAGAAAAGTAATTAACACGTCTCAAAACCAGTTTCTGATTTTTCAAACTTCCATGGAAAACTTTTATGACCATGTATTAGGAATACAAAACACTGTCAGACTACAACTTCTCAGTGACACAGACTTTAAAACAGAAAGCCTAGTTAAATGCTTGGAAATTAACATGAAATCTAAGAAACTAAATTGCAAAGAACTATGATAAAAACTTTGATATAATTAACCCTTAAACTGCTGTACTTTCCTTTTTTTCTCTAAGTGCAAAACCCTAGCATACATACTCATCTTAAATCCATCTCGTTTTTCATTTAAATGGGACTCACTAATCCTTTTTAATACAATCCTCCTTGATTAATAATAGTCTTACCATATATTTTGACACTGTTGTATACATTTACATCCTTTACCTTTAAATAATGGAATAATTACTGCCTTTGTCTAGCCAGCATGGTAAACACTGGGTTTCCAGGCTTTCATGTACTCCTTTGGAGATTTACTCAACAGCAGTCACTTGCACTGCTCACTCTCTCGGTCACCACTCCATCACATGCCCCAGCTTTTCCATTCTTTAGAAGCATCATTCCTTTTCCTATGTCCTTCATAATGTCCCCCTCTCCCCTGTATCTATTCATCTCGCTCTATACCTCTAAAAACTTAATTTTTTGTCTAGCATTTTCCCAGATATGTCTCATCCATTCTCACTCTACATTTCCCCCCTCTTTAGTTTACCTCTTTCTAAAATAACTTGTTCTCTGAATTCTCGATGTGAAGCTCCAGTCTATAATTACAAGGTGATTATCCAACCATTACAGTCATTCTAAACCTATTACATATTCATTTCACAACATATAAGCTTCAGCTCACATAAACACAATCAAACACTTCAAAACAACCATTTCCCACTAAAACTCTAACACTCTTGTATATCCATTGCCCAAGCTTACTCTCACTTTTTTTCCTTTCTAACCAAAGTCCTCTTACCTCTCATCCATGTTCTGCATAAATCTAATATACCTAATTTTCTTTTTCTGTGTGTCTAGAACTCCCAGCCTCTTACATTCATTAGTGATTACTCTGACATTCAAATCACTCATACAAACCTACATCCCCCTTTAAAACAGCTGCAGGCATGCTGCATTGTGCAAGGCCACATGTACCTTGTGTGGGAATCACCAGCTCCCTGAGGTAGACTTACTCCTCTTGAATAATCTAACCATTCATTGAAGGAAAGTCAACAGCAGAAACAAAGCTCAGTATTACCTAACCTCAGTACATATTGATACAATGAGAATAGAGAATACAATGGTTTTCCAACTTGCTTCCCATTCTCATTTTATCAATGCAAGTGAGCAAGGAAATGTTTCCCTTTCCCTTTAAAGTCTAATTCATAAAAAAGTCATACATGAATGACTGCCTGACATATCATGGGCATATATTTATTACTTCATGGTTAAATAAATCATTATAATGCAAAATATTTAGACTAATTGTCAGATCTATACAGCAAAATAAGATTACACTAGATACAACCAATGGAATAATACCTGTACAGAAAATCTTACATACATACATAAAACCCAATTTACAGGTTCATGCTCTTGAACATATTTTCACAACAGCTGCTGAATACATATACTTTTGACTTTTAAAAACTAGTGAAAGAGCAATAATTCTCTCATGTGTCTTGTTTCAACCATATCACCGGTCAGTTCTACCTTTTCTTGAATGTGGAACATTTCTAGCAGCAATTCGTGCAGATCCTGTATGTAATGATCTGAAAGACAAGATACAGTAAAAAACATCCATGCAGATCCTGTATGTAATGGTCTGAAATACAAGAACAGTGTAAAATACATCTTTTCATGAATTATGAACCCATTTTATTAGTGAATCTATTTAGTATAAATGGAAGAAAACCTGTTTTGATGCAAAGATAAGATTATTTCTCTCTCGATCAGTGAACTGATCATGAGGTCTACTATGAACTGCACTTGATCATAATTCTCTCCAAAGGTGGGAAAAATAGCCAGATTTACCATGTAAGACAATTAAAATTCTGCCATACCCTATATCGCTCCTCCTTTTTGTTATCAATGAACAACAGCAAGCCAGTTTGGCTTCATGAAGTGCAGTGCACCACACATACAGGGCTTACAAAATTTTCAAAGGATCTTACTAGAGTGACCATCTCAATCCTGAAAGGAATTGCCTTTTTTTTTTTAAACAGCTGGCTGTTTCAGCTTTAGAGAAACGTCATTCTTAGGAATACTGAAATCATACAATCAAGGAAAGAACCTTAATCATAAAGGATTCTTAGCTTAATTTCATCCACTTGAATATCACATGACATTTTAAGCAGATACAAAGAGATTCCTCTGGCCTCTATACAAGGAGTCAAATAAGAATAAAATAATCCTACAGAAAATAATCTGAATGACCCTTACATTCAATGAATTTTCAAACAAAAAGTACGTTTAAACAGCAAACATTGTATTACGACAAAATCTAAAGTAAATTTCTGTTTGGATGTATAATCTGGGAGGTGGGCAGATTAGAAGGAGTAGTGAGTGGTGAGCTGAAGAAGTAAGATTGTTAGTGAAAGAGAAGAGAGAGGCATTTGGATGATTTTTGCAGGGAAATAATGCAAATGACTGGGAGATGTTTAAAAGAAAGAGGCAGGAGGTCAAGAGAAAGGGGCAAGAGGCAAAAAAGAGGGCAAATGAGAGTTGGGGTGAGAAAGTATCATCAAATATAGGGAGAATGTTTTGGAAGGAGGTACATAAAGTGCGTAAGACAAGGGAACAAATGGGAACATCAGTGAATGGGGCTAATGGGGAGGTGATAACAAATAGTGGTGATGTGGAAAGGAGATGGAGTGAGTATTTTGAAGGTTTGTTAAATGTGTTTGATGATCGAGTGGCAGATATAGGGTATTTTGGTCGAGGTGGTGTGCAAAAAGAGAGGGTTGGGGAGAATGATTTGGTAAACAGAGAAGAGGTAGTAAAAGCTTTGCGGAAGATGAAAGCCGGCAAGGCAGCAGGTTTGGATGGTATTGCAGTGGAATTTATTAAAAAAGGGGGTGACTGTATTATTGACTGGTTGGTATGGTTATTTAATGTATGTATGACTCATGGTGAGGTGCCTGAGGGCTGGCGGAATGCTTGCATAGTGCCATTGTACAAAGGCAAAGGGGATATGAGTCAGTGCTCAAATTACAAAAGTATAAGTTTGTTGAGTATTCCTGGGAAATTATATGGGAGGGTATTGACTGAGAGGGTGAAGGCATGTACAGAGCATCAGACTGGGGAAGAGCAGTGTGGTTTCAGATGTGGTAAAGGATGTGTGGATCAAGTGTTTGCTTTGAAGAATGTATTGGACAAATACTTAGAAAAGCAAATGGATTTGTATGTAGCATTTATGGATCTGGAGGAGGCATATAATAGAGTTGATAGAGATGCCTTGTGGAAGGTATCAAGAATATATGGTGTGGAAGGTAAGTTGTTAGAAACAGTGAAAATTTTTTTATCGAAGATGTAAGGCATGTGTACGTTTAGGAAGAGAGGAAAGTGACTGGTTCTCAGTGAATGTTGGTTTGCAGCAGGAGTGTGTGATGTCTCCATGGATGTTTAATTTGTTTAAGGATGGGGTTGTTAGGGAGGTGAATGTAAGAGTTTTGGAAAGAGGGGCAAGTATGCAGTCTGTTATGGATGAGAGAGCTCGGGAAGTGAGTCAGTTGTTCGCTGATGATACAGTGCTGGTGGCGGATTCAGATGAGAAACTGCAGAAGCTGGTGACTGAGTCTGGTAAAGTGTGTCAAAGAAGAAAGCTGAGAGTAAATGTGAATAAGAGTAAGGTTATTAGGTACAGTAGGGTTGAGGGACAAGTCAATTGGAAGGTAAGTTTGAATGGAGAAAAACTGGAGGAAGTGAAGCGTTTTAAATATCTGGGAGTGGATTTGGCAGCGGATGGAACCATGGAAGAGGAATCATATGGTGGGGGAGGGGGCAAAAGTTCTGGGAGCATTGAAGAAATGTGTGGAAGTCAAGAATGTTATCTTGGAAAGCAAAAATGGGTATGTTTGAAGGAATAGTGGTTCCAACAATGTTATATGGTTGTGAGGCATGGGCTACAGACAGAGTTGTGCAGAGGAGGGTGGATGTGCTGGAAATGAGATGTTTGAGGACAATATGTAGTGTGAGGTGGTTTGATCGAGTAAGTAATGAAAGGGTAAGAGAGATGTGTAGTAATAAAAAGAGTGTGGTTGAGAGAGCAGAAGGGGATGTTTTAAAATGGTTTGTGCCACATAGAGAGGATGAGTGAGGAAAGACTGACAAAGAGGATATATATGTCAGAGGTGGAGGGAACGAGGAGAAGTAGGAGACCAAATTGGAGGTGGAAAGATGGAGTGAAAAAGATCTTGAGCAATCGGGGCCTGAACATGCAAGAGGGTGAAAGGTGTGCAAGGAATAGAGTGAACTGGAACGATGTGATATACTGGGGTCGATGTGCTGTCAATGGATTGAACCAGGGCATGTGAAGCACCTGGGGTAAACCATGGAAAGTTTTGTGGGGCCTGGATGTGGAAAGGGAGCTGTGGTTTCAGTGCATTATACATGACAACTAGAGACAGTGTGAACGAATGTGGCCTTTGTTGTCTTTCCCTAGCGCACATGCGGGGGGCAGGGGTTTTTCATTTCATGTGTGGCGGGGTGGCGACGGGAATGAATAAGGGCAGACAGTATGAATTATGTACATGTGTATATATGTATATGTTGAGATGTATAGGTATGTATATGTGCATGTGTGGATGTGTATGTATATATATGTGTATGTGGGTGGGTTGAGCCATTCTTTTGTCTGTTTCCTTGTGCTACCTCGCTAACGCAGGAGACAGCGACAAAGTATAATAATATAACATAAATCATTCTTGCAAATGTTGGCTGGCTGGAGGACTCTTCCCTACAAAATATTTCGAAACTCTTCTGCTTTTTGACAGTCTTTTAAAGTATTTTTCCTCTTCCTTACCATTCCTTCTGTATTTAAGACTTGATGTATCCTCATTCCAACTCCGTCACAGTAAATTTCATCAAACTTATCACCACAAAGCCTTGGTTTCTGTGTACTGAAATCCATTTCCCAATCTGTGGCACCAAAATAACTGTTGAGGTTTGTGTACTTTCCATGATTAAGTCTCCTCTTCATGTCTTGTCCCACCTCTGCTCTTTTAATGTCCTGATTTACAGCATAGTGAAGCTTGAGCCATACATGGTCACTTTCTCTAATCAGTGCATAATATACAATATTTTCAATATCCATGCCATCATATTTTATTACTGTTTCTGTGCTACAGGGAGAGAGTTTTATACTTATGTTCCCCCATCTCTTAATGTTAGATTTGTGTACCATGTCTTTACTCTTTCGTATGTATGCACACTCACACACCCCAGCCTAGATTTGGTACCCATTCATCAACCAACCCTGGAAGGAGGATGAACACCAAGGATGGGTGTAGATTGATTACCACACCTAGGATTTGAACCCTAGCAGATCTAAACTTGGGCTGGCATGTGCTGACTCATAGTCAGTAACGCTAACCACTAACCAACAGAGACCTGTGCATGTGTTTTTCAAGAATATGCACCCCCCCAACAAGCAACAATGTCCAAGGTTTGATGAGGGGTCACAATCTCCACGCATCCCAGCTTACCATTGAATCTCTTCTTACAATCCATACTTTCTCCACTTCTGATCCTGTTTTCTAATCTCACTATATAAATCTAATCTCATAAAGTACTAGCAGCTACAAATTTATAAGACAAGTAAACTTAAAAAAGTAAAAACCATCAGCATGAAACATCAAGTGTACCAATTTGGTTCTCAAAACTGTGTGGAGATGGTCAGCAACGAGGTTCAGTCCATTAACAGCACACTGACCCCTGTATACCATTTAACTCCAATTCACTTTATCCTGTGCAAGCTTTACACCCCTCTGCATGTTCAGTCCCAAGCACTCAAAACATTTTCTACTCCATCCTTCCATCACCTAATCAGTTTCCCCCTTCTCTTTGTCCCCTCCACTTTTGACACATATATCGTCTTTGTTAACCTCACCTCACTCAATCTCTCCCTATGTCCAAACCATTTTAACATACCCTCTTCAGCTCCCTCAACCTAATCATCTTACCATACCTCTCTCTTACTCTATTATTTCCTACTCAGGGAATCCTCTTTACACAACATATTTCCTCAAACACTTCATTTCCAACACATTCATCCTCTTCCAGACCTTCTCATCTATATTCACATTTTTTATTTATTCATTTATTTTGCTTTGTCGCTGTCTCCTGTGTTAGCGAGGTAGCGCAAGGAAATAGATGAAAGAACGGCCCAACCCACCCACATACACATGTATGTACATACACGTCCACATACGCAAATATACATACCTATACATCTCAATGTACACATATATATACACACACAGACATATACATATATACACATGTACTTATATAATTCATACTGTCTGCCTTTATCTATTCCCATTGCCACCTCGCCACACATGGAATAACAACCCCCTTCCCCCTGATTTGTGCGAGGTAGTGCTAGGAAAAGACAACAAAGGCCCCATTCGTTCACACTCAGTCTCTAGCTGTCATGTAATAATGCACCAAAACCACAGCTCCCTTTCCACATCCAGGCCCCACAGAACTTTTCATGGCTTACCCCAGACACTTCACATGCCCTGGTTCAATCCATTGACAGCATGTCGACCCTGGTATACCACATCATTCCAATTCACTCTATTCCCTGCACGCCTCTCACCCTCCTGCATGTTCAGGCCCCGATCACTCAAAATCTTTTTCATCCCATCTTTCCACCTCCAATTTGGTCTCCCACTTCTCCTCGTTCCCTCCACCTCTGACACATATATCCTCTTTGTCAAACTTTCCTCACTCATTCTCTCCATGTGACCAAACCATTTTAAAACACCCTCTTCTGCTCTCTCAACCACACTCTTTTTATTTCCACACATCTCTCTTACCCTTACATTACTTACTCGATCAAACCACCTCACACCACACATTGTCCTCAAACATCTCATTTCCAGCACACCCACCCCCCTGCGCACAACTCTATCCATAGCCCACACCTCGCAGCCATACAACATTGTTGGAACCACTATTCCTTCAAACATACCCATTTTTGCTTTCCGAGATAATGTTCTCGACTTCCAAACACTCTTCAATGCTCCCAGGATTTTTGCCCCCTCCCCCACCCTATGATTCACTTCCGCTTCCATGGTTCCATCCGCTGCCAGATCCACTCCCAGATATCTAAAACACTTTACTTCCTCCAGATTTTCTCCATTCAAACTTACCTCCCAATCGACTTGACCCTCAACCCTACTGTACCTAATAACCTTGCTCTTATTCACATTCACTCTTAACTTTCTTCTTTCACACACTTTACCAAACTCAGTCACCAGCTTCTGCAGTTTCTCACATGAATCAGCCACCCATACTTATGCATGGGTTTGCGGGGAATTAGTTTACCTATCTATATCTCTGATGCCCATTCCCTCTGGTAAGTCCAATCAATGGGGTAGCCACAGCAATAGAGTTTCCACTTATCCCTGTCTTTAAAGGCCTCCCTCAAATACACCATTCCATGCATTCTTCCCCCATTTCTCTCCCTCCAGTACTCTTTCATTCTGTTTCCCTATGTCACAGGTGGTCTTCCTCTAACACCAACCTCTTTAATCATACTATCATGCACTTTCCTTGTAAACTCCCTATCTTGTATTCTTTCCATGTGCCAAAACCACCTCAAAGTAATACTTTTTACTTACATCAGCATTCCATAATTCATTCCCTTTGCATTCCCTGCTATACCAAATCTCTCATACACACCCTCATTACTTTCTTGATTCCATTTAGTCATACCACAGTCCTCTAAAAATGACAGATTGTTTAGAGAGTATCAACTTACCTTAGCAAAGGAGGTATCTGTTTCTGATTTGACAGAACAGATTCAATAATACCCTCTAGGAGAACATATACAAGCCTTTTATTGAGAGCAGTCCACTGCACGGTGTCATACACACCAAGGACACCACGAGCTGTAGTCTGGCTCCCTAATATTGCCTTCAGCTCATCTAAGGGATTGAATGAAACAGAATTTTAGAGCTTTCATTAAAATCTTATCCTATATACCTATTACTCCATTCCCAGTTTCATGGGAGAGATCAAGTACATATATCTTCTACAACATCACTGACACATCCTCAACCCAAGCCCAGTGCATTCATGTGAAACAGGGGCTTCCAAACATATAAAAGCACATTCTTAATTTTTCACCTTACATACTAAGCTTATCCACTTGAAACTAAAACGTAAATTCATACCACTTCCATACACGTAATGCTACATCAAAATTCAGACATCATTATTCATAAAAGACCTTAAATCTATAAATTCGAAACCATCAAAGTTATTTCTGAAACTCTAAATAGCAGTGTAGGTTATAAAGGTATAACTAAAAACAGTAAATGATTTGTATGATAGTGAGGTTGCATTAAGTGGCTATAATCACAATGCTATATTAGGAGAAAACTTACAAGTAATTATGAATTATTTTGGCAATGAAAGTGAATAAGCTTCATGCTTAAACAAAAGTACATTACAGCATCTCTTACATCCAACCATGAGACCATATGATCTACACATAAAGCAGTATGCTTAACTTATGGTCATGCCTACAGGCAACAAATAAATATCTACTGAACCATGTAATTTTAAAACCCAGTTTATGGGGCCTTCAAAACACTCAAGAAGTAAGTCATATCCAATAGCTAGGACCAAAGGTCATGAAGTGTGGTTATGTTGTATATCTGTCCATGCAAAGTGAATGTAGGTCAGTTGGAAGTGATACTTGTATTGCTGAATAGATGGGTAGTACCCAGATCATAGGCATGTAAGTGTCAGGAATAATGCAGTTTCAGAAGGAAAAGTATCTGGGGGACGGAATTCAAGACTGGGTTACATGGTTCAATGTTTGTCTGGCCATTTAGCATGAATATGTTTTGTCATAGTGGTGTTTGCCTGAGGTGGTCTTTGTATGCAGATGACTGACTGATAGGCTAGGATCGACTTTTTATTTCTGTTTGGAAGTTCATGGTTGGTTATGAAGTGGTTTGACTGGGAGGGTAATGATACTGTTGCATAAAGATAGGTGCCTTGCATGTCAAAATGGGACTGAATTGGATGGATATTAGCCAGGGTGAAACCAAAAGCCTCCTGTCTCATCAACTGTCTCAGCATCATCTCTTTCTGTCTAGTGAGAGGTTGCTTCTTTCTCCCTGTTTTACATGTACTACCTCCAATTTTCTTCTGAGCTGTTTGCATGTGTCCCTGCCCATTGGGCCTATGGCACATGTCTGGCTGCTGCTTTCCATACTTTCAATGTGAGAACAAGTCACACAAAGACTGACTCTTATGATACATCCTTCTTTTAATGACAAGTGAAACTGTGGAATCTCCTCTTTCTCTTATCTTTCCCCTTCCTATAATGCTTCTACCCTTGGTAATCAGGTCTACAAACACTTTCAAAGGTCTGATTAATTTCTTCACTCTTTTTCTCAAAAATTCATTCTCTTTTCATCTGAAATGGCCATGACTGATTTATGTTCAGCACACATCATTTCAGTCACTGATATATACTTAAGTACTTTCTTCCTAGCCAAGGTGTCCCTTCTATCTTTAGTGGGGTCCTGCATCACTCAGAAAGCCAGCCATGTCCACCAGTCAGGACCTCTGGTTATAAAGTATTGTGATGTGGGGGTGTCTATGTACAGAGAGTGCAGGAAATTCAGAAGTCTTGCTGTCTTCTTTATGGTAGTTACATCGTGGGCATGAAGGGTCTTGGGATAAGTGGAAATGATGTTTGTATTGTTACAGTGATAAGCGGTGTCTAGAGCACTGAGGTGACTTGTATTTGTCTGGGAACTATGGTTTCTGATGAGTGTATGTCTGGTGGGTTGGAGCTTATAACTGAGTTGGGAGGTAGGTTGTTTAGCTCTTGTTGGGTTAGCTCAGTGTATATGTGTTTTGTCAGAGTTATATTCATTGGGAATGGGGAATATGTAATTAAAGATTACCTCAAATCCATTAGCTATGACTCAGGGATAAGGGATATATTGCCCCTGAAAGATTCTTATGGTACACTAGGAGCTCCAGCTAAGTGAACTAGGATACTATCTCACAAGGTAGCAGCTCTAAAACAAGAGATATCGACAGAAGGATTAAATAACTCCTATAGCTGAATCAGCAAAGAAAGTTGCTTTTGGTGCACAGCAATAGATGGTCCTAAACAATTTAACATTCTGGTCCTGTCTTGTTCTCCAATAGGACCACGAGGTTATAACTTGACCCAGAAAGGGTACTGGGGAGAACCATGGTTTCCCTAATAACAATTCTTCACCAGGCAGGCAAATCATTATGAACCAAACATACTGCCTAAAAAGAAAGTACAATACATAGTCTATGGGACTTACCACAGAATAAGGTTAAACAGCTTGTTACTGCAGCATCCAGCCCCCTTGAAATATGCCATGTAAATGCAAAAGGGGCAAAGACAATTTCAATCATGTACTGAGAGAAACAAACAACCAAAGATACTCCCCCCCCCAAAAAAAAAAAATCCTTCTGATCACACTATAATGCTTAAGTGAGTTACTTTCACCCTGCCAGATTTTACTTCAGTTTCTAAATTCCATGGGGCAGCCCTATTACCCAGCATATCATGGTATATTGGTCAAGATATGGGACTGCCAGTTATAATGAGCCAATGAATTAACTAAGTTGGTTAATATTGGTCTCCAAGTAACTCAAAGACTCTAAACTCTGTGAGAATACAAAGTTTCCATGTCCTAATTCTCAGAGTTATTTGCCTACCAAATGTCAACCAAAGTCAATGGGACAGAATTCCTGGAACTACACAAGGCCAGAGTTCAAATCAGTATCGCTACAACACACTATGGATATAATGTTCTAGTCCATACCTCTAATGTAACTTCCTCTTTGTGGGGCCTATACACTTAAAAGACTTCCAAAACAAGACCGAAATACAACCAAAAACACATGGACAGAGAATATGCATGGAAGTGAAGGGGTAGGAGGGAACAGGAGAGGGAAAGTGAAGGTGAGACAATCCCTCAAAACTGCAGTAGTATCATAAATGCATCTAAAAAAATTACTATCAAAGAGAAAACCCCTAAGCACCTGACTTTATTCAATTATTTTGAAAAACAACAAAAAGAAAGTCAGTAATAGGAATAAACAAACACAAGCAGCAAAAAATGTTAGTAATAAGAAAAAACAAATGCAAGCAATTATGCAGAAATATGAAGGGCAGGGTTGGTAAGGGTGAGACATGATGAGTCCTGATACCAGCCACTGACCCTTTAAAAAATCACTACTGCTGCAAAGCACCATTAAACACTTAGAACTAATATCACAACCTAATTTTCTTCCAATACTTTGTAGTGAATGCATATCATTAATGGGTAATAAACAACACCAGTAAGAAGGCAGTAACATTGAAACACACATTAATATACATTTTTTTACCATTATACTTGATCATGGTTTCCTGTGTCATCGAGATAGCGCCAGGAAACAGATGAAGAATGGCCCATCCACTCATATACACATATATATAGATAAATGCCTATACACACACATATGTACATACATATAAATATCAACATATACACATATACATACACATACACAGACATACATACATCCACATGTACACATTCATACTTGCTTGCCATCATCCATTCCTGGTGCCATCCCATCTCAAAGGAAACAACATCCTATCCCCTGCTTCAGTGAGGTAGTGCCAGGAAAACAGACAAAAAAAAGGCACATTTGTTCACACTCAGTCTCTCGCTGTCATGTGTAATGCACCAAAACCACAGTTCAGTCCATTAACAAATATGTATACATAAATATTTCTTTTCATACTTGTCCACACTTAATGCATTAGCAAGATAGCACAAAGAACAAATGAATAAAGACCACATTCTCTTACTTCTATTCTTTAGCTATCATGTGCAATGCACTGAAACCACAGCCCCCTAGCCACAACCCGGCCTCACCTCACAAACCTTTCCACGGTTTTCCCTGGCAACTTCACATTCCTTGGTTCAGTTCCCTGACTTCAAATTGCCTCCTGAAAACCACATTATTCCATTTCATTCTATCCCATGCATGCCTGTAACCCTCCTGCATATTTAGGCCCCAATCACTCAAAATCTTTTTCACTCCATCCTTCCATCTCTAATTTGGTCTTCCCCTTCTACTTGTACCCTCCACTTCTGACACATATATCCTCTTTGTCAACTTTTCTTCATTCATTCTCTCCACATGTCCATGGAGAGAATAAATATGTACACATTGATACTACTCACATGACAGACAGAGTATGGGTGTGAGCAAATGCAGCCTTTCATTGTGTTCTTGGAACTATTTTACTGAAACAGGAAATAGTGAACGAGTATGAACACAAACTCACAAGGAATTACATAAATACCAACATGAAAAAATCAATATTGAAAAAATGAAAATGATACTGATCCATAACAAGCTGTACGACTGCATCAAAAAACAATAAGGGCATCCACAATATGATAAAAAAAACTGATCTCTGAACAGACAAAAGTTGGTGGTTCAGTAACATCAACCTGGCTGCAGTTGCTAACTGACTGAGAGCAGGTCCATTAGTCCAGCAATAAACTTTGGTAATCTAAGGATCAACTGAAAAGGACAAGCAAATTATAGCATCCTCAACTATTTTTAAGAGGGTATGAATGATCCTGACCCCAATATTCCCCAAGGAATATCTTGCCATTCAGGGACAGTAAAAGAGGAGAAAAAAAAGGGAGTTTCAGAAATGCTAAACTTACTATTCTGTTTGCTCCACATGAAAATCCTATCCAAACCAGAGTTTACAGAAGCAGTGGAGACAATATGAGATACAGATCGTGCATGACAAAATGAAGCATAACTAAAAGCAGTAGAAAAACAAGAGAAAACTCATTAACATTCAAATGAAGTGGCTTTTTTTGACAAAAAATAATGTTACTGACAACAAAGGAATTAGGAGAACCATGTGAGAGCAAATGGCTGAAAGAAAGGATTTTGGGAAAGGCAATGTCAACTGCAGACCCTATCAAGAGCTTATTTTAAATATAAGACTTGTAACACCAGACCCCAAAAATTTCTCTTAGAGGGTAACAAGTAATAAGGAAAAAAGATGAGGATATCATTAATATATATATATATATATATATATATATATATATATATATATATGGAAAGCTGTGTAGGTATGTATATTTGCGTGTGTGGACGTATGTATATACATGTGTATGGGGGGGGGGGTTGGGCCATTTCTTTCGTCTGTTTCCTTGCGCTACCTCGCAAACGCGGGAGACAGCGACAAAGTATAATAAAAAAAATAATAATATATTTTTTTTAAACTATTCGCCATTTCCCGCATTAGCGAGGTAGCGTTAAGAACAGAGGACTGGGCCTTTGAGGGAATATCCTCACCTGGCCCCCTTCTCTGTTCCTTCTTTTGGAAAATTAAAAAAAAAGTAATGAGAAGCGAGGATTTCCAGCCCCCCGCTCCCTCCCCTTTTAGTCGCCTTCTACGACACGCAGGGAATACGTGGGAAGTATTCTTTTGGAAAGAGGGGAAAGTATGAAGTCTGTTGGGGATGAGAGAGCTTGGGAAGTGAGTCAGTTGTTGTTCGCTGATGATACAGCGCTGGTGGCTGATTCATGTGAGAAACTGCAGAAGCTGGTGACTGAGTTTGGTAAAGTGTGTGAAAGAAGAAAGTTAAGAGTAAATGTGAATAAGAGCAAGGTTATTAGGTACAGTAGGGTTGAGGGTCAAGTCAATTGGGAGGTGAGTTTGAACGGAGAAAAACTGGAGGAAGTAAAGTGTTTTAGATATCTGGGAGTGGATCTGGCAGCGGATGGAACCATGGAAGTGGAAGTGGATCATAGGGTGGGGGAGGGGGCGAAAATTCTGGGAGCCTTGAAGAATGTGTGGAAGTCGAGAACATTATCTCGGAAAGCAAAAATGGGTATGTTTGAAGGAATAGTGGTTCCAACAATGTTGTATGGTTGCGAGGCGTGGGCTATGGATAGAGTGGTGCGCAGGAGGATGGATGTGCTGGAAATGAGATGTTTGAGGACAATGTGTGGTGTGAGGTGGTTTGATCGAGTAAGTAACGTAAGGGTAAAAGAGATGTGTGGAAATAAAAAGAGCGTGGTTGAGAGAGCAGAAGAGGGTGTTTTGAAATGGTTTGGGCACATGGAGAGAATGAGTGAGGAAAGGTGTGTGTCGGAGGTGGAGGGAACGAGGAGAAGAGGGAGACCAAATTGGAGGTGGAAAGATGGAGTGAAAAAGATTTTGTGTGATCGGGGCCTGAACATGCAGGAGGGTGAAAGGAGGGCAAGGAATAGAGTGAATTGGAGCGATGTGGTATACCGGGGTTGACGTGCTGTCAGTGGATTGAATCAGGGCATGTGAAGCGTCTGGGGTAAACCATGGAAAGCTGTGTAAGTGTGTATATTTGCGTGTGTGGACGTATGTATATACATGTGTATGGGGGTGGGTTGGGCCATTTCTTTCGTCTGTTTCCTTGCGCTACCTCGCAAACGCGGGAGACAGCGGCAAAAAAAAAAAAAAAAATATATATATATATATATATATATATATTATCCCTGGGGATAAGGGAGAAAGAATACTTCCCACGTATTCCCTGCGTGTCGTAGAAGGCGACTAAAAGGGGAGGGAGGGGGGGGCTGGAAATCCTCCCCTCGTTTTTTTTTTTTTTTTTTTTTTCCAAAAGAAGGAACAGAGAAGGGGGCCAGGTGAGGATATTCCCTCAGAGGCCCAGTCCTCTGTTCTTAACGCTACCTTGCTAACGCGGGAAATGGCGAATAGTTTGAAAGAAAAAGAAAGATATATATATATATATATATATATATATATATATATATATATATATATATATATATATATATATATATATGTGATCTTGCAAAAATAACTCTAGTGATCAGAGGAAGAATGAGACTGAAGATGCTTGAGGAAATGAAAGCTACAGATATGTTCAGTTTAAGAGCTGTGGAAGTCAAAGTAACAGGATATCATCTAGAAAGTTAAAATGGTCACCAGTCCTTTAGAAGGAATGTACCACTTCATATCTAATACATGAATGAGTAACTTCCATTCTTTAGTAGAAATGAAAGAGACGAGTTGGCTTACATGCAAATTCAGAGGAACACTCCTTTAAAACACATGGAAGGATACCCTCTGGTCTGTTTATCTGCATGCCTCCTTTAAAACACATGGAAGGATACCCTCTGGTCTGTTTATCTGCATGCAAGAACTTTCAAATCTTGCCACATAAACACAGAAAAAAGCATAAACCCAAATGTAAAAGTTTTAATCAATGTGTAGAGGATATTCAGATACTTATGGAAATAATCTGAAAAATACCAAAGCCTCACCTGATATACTGGCTAACATGCAAGTTCTGGCAGCGACTCTTGTCCTCATTTTTATGTTATTATCTCTTTCAAGAGGAGCAGCAGCTAAAGTACCATTTGGCCATAGAGATTCCCTGAAAAATAAAGGTGTGATGGTGAATTTATCTTATACTTATTTGCTGTTTCCCATATTAGCAAGGTACTGCCAGGACTAGATAAAGAAAGGCTGCATTTTCTCACTCCTTTCTCTAAATGTCATGTGCAATGCATCACAACCATGACCTCTTATCAACAACCGAACCACACAAAGCTTTCCATGGTTTACCCCAGCTGCTTCACATGACCTGGTTCATTTCACTGACAGCATATTGAGCCCTATATAGCATTTTGTTCCAATTCACTCTATTCCATGCAGGCCTTCCATCCTCATGGAGTCCAGTCTCTTGAATGACCTTTCTGACCTTCTGTCTGACTGTATGAAAGAGTATGTTTTCTGTGTTTTGAGCAGTAATTTGTTATAGTAAAAAATATCATTGATATGTTTATGTACTTATATGTGTATAAGTAATATGAATAAGAGCAAGGTTATTACGTACAGGAGGGTTGAGGGACAAGTCAATTGGGAGGCAAGTTTGAATAGAGAAAAACTGGAGGAAGCAAGGTTATTAGGTACAGTAGGGTTGAGGGAGAAGTCAATTGGGAGGCAAGTTTGAATGAAGAAAAACTGGAGGAAGTGAAGTGTTTTAGATATATGGGAGTGGATTTGGCAGTGGGTGGAACCATGGAAGCAGAAGTGAGTCACAGGGTTTAAGAATGTACACTAATAAAGATGCTTTAAATCTTTCTTGCATATCATGCAATACTGATCATTTTAAACTTGATTCATCACAAACGTCACTCTACTGCGTATCCAGTCCTAACAGATTCAGATAACAAGAACTCCAGTGTAGCTATAGAATAGTGATTACTTTTTATCTGTAGTGGGAGTGAAAAAAGGGGACAATGGAAACAATAAGGAATACACATTAGGTTTGTTTTTCACACATTCACTGAGCATGCATTTCTTCCAGGAATACATCTGCGCAAAGTGAGAAAAAGGTATGTGTTAAAAAATTCATCAATTACAATATGAACTAAGGTGAGAAATCATCATCAAAAGGGCTCTCATATTAACCCTTTAACCAGACTTAATGTACATCTACATCACCTGGTAAATGGGACTCCACATAGATCTACAATCCATGCTTTCGTGCAAATGATCAAATTTCAGCCGACCAGTGCTGGTGATACGAGATGCCCATTCATCCATTATACTTGAGTTTTTCAGTTATCCTTTAATCATAGTAAGGAACAGACATTACAGCAAAGTAAACTGTTCAGTGTACATGATATTGGATGGTATATACTCCCCAATGATGAGGAACCTGATGATCTAGATGATAATATATTTCATCTAGATAAAAAGAACCAAGTTCATCAGAACACTACAGAGATAAGGGGGTGACAGTTAAGGCATGTTGACACCAGGATTTGCAGCCCTTAGTGCTGTTTCAGCAATATACTCTAACAAGAGGTTTTTATTTCCCTAGGGAAAGTTGAGGCTTATTTCCTCTGGTATTTTCTATATGATGTTTTCTCATCTAATAAGAAAGAAAGCTACTTGAAAATGCACATTTTCAGAAAGAAGCACTGGAAAATCTATGTGCTTTCTTTAATTAAAGGGTTCAGTTCAAGAGGGTTCACCTAATACCTTGTTATGATGCATAGTGAGGATGGTAAAATAAAATGTTTCTGAAGAAATAATGATGTGGAGTCTAGTCAGAATGCATATAAAGGTAATGCTACAAAAAATAAGGAAACATGAGGTGAGTTGCTCATATGAAAGATAAGATTATGATTGCCATGAAAATAAAAGTATAAAATATCTATCTATTATTCATTTATTTTACTTGATCGCCATTTCCTGGATCAGTGAGGCAGTGCCAGGAAACAAATGAAGAATTGCCCATCCACTCATACACACACACACACACACACACACACACACACATACACACACACACACACACAAAAGAAAGAAAGCTGAGGGTAAATGTGAATAAGAGCAAGGTTATTAGGTATAGTAGGTATGAGGGACAAGCCAACTGGGAGGTAAGTTTGAATGGAGAAAAACTGGAAGAAGTGAAGTGCTTTAGATATCTGGGAGTGGATTTGGCAGCACATGGAACCATGGAAGCAGAAGTGAATCATAGGGTGGGAGAGGGGGCAAAAGATCTGGGAGCGTTGAAAAATGTGTGGAAATTGAGAACGTTATCTTGGAAAGCAAAAATAGGTATGTTTGAAGGAATAGTGGTGCAAACAATGTTATATGGTTACGAGGCATGGGCTATAGATAGAGGTGTGCGGAGGAGGGTGGATGTGCTGGAAATGAGATGTTTGAGGACAATATGTGGTGTGAGGTAGTTTGATCGAGTAAGTAATGAAAGGGTAAGAGAGATGTGTGGTAATAAAAAGAGTGTGGTTGAGATAGCAGAGGGGGGGTGTTTTGAAATGGTTTGGTCACGTGGAGAGAATGAGTGAAGAAACATTGACAAAGAGGATATATGTGTCAGATGTGGAGGGAATGAGGAGAAGTGGGAGACCTAATTGGAGGTGGAAAGATGGGGTGAAAAAGATTTTGAGTGATCGGGGCCTGAACATGCAGGAGGGTAAAAGGCGTGCAAAGAATAGAGTGAATTGGAACGATATGGTATACCGGGGTCGACATGCTGTCAATGGATTGAACCAGGGCATGTGAAGCGTCTGTGGTAAACCATGGAAAGTTTTGTGGGGCCTGGATGTGGAAAGGGAGCTGTGGTTTCGAGCATTATTGCGTGGCAGCTAGAGAATGAGTGTGAACGAATAGGGCCTTTGTTGTCTTTTCCTAGTGCTACCTCACACACATGAGGGGGGAGGGGGAAGGTATTCCATGTGTGGCGAGGTGGCGATGGGAGTGAATGGGGGCAGACAGTGTGAATTGTGTGCATGGGTATATATGTATGTGTCTGTGTATGTATATATATGTGTACATTGAGATGTAAAGGTATGTATATTTGTGTGTGTGGACGTGTGTGTGTATACATTGTGTATGGGGGTGGGTTGGGCCATTTCTTTCGTCTGTTTCCTTGCGCTACCTCGCAAACACAGGAGACAGCGACAAAGCAAAATAATAATAATAATAATAATAATAATAATAATATATATATATATATATATATATATATATATATATATATATATATATATATATATATATATATATATATATATATATATGGAGAAAGAATATGATAGAGTTGATAGAGATGCTCTGTGGAAGGTATTAAGAATATGTGGTGTGGGAGGCAAGTTGTTAGAAGCAGTGAAAAGTTTTTATCGAGGATGTAAGGCATGTGTACGTGTAGGAAGAGAGGAAAGTGATTGGTTCTCAGTGAATGTAGGTTTGCGGCAGGGGTGTGTGATGTCTCCATGGTTGTTTAATTTGTTTATGGATGGGGTTGTTAGGGAGGTGAATGCAAGAGTTTTGGAAAGAGGGGCAAGTATGAAGTCTGTTGGGGATGAGAGAGCTTGGGAAGTGAGTCAGTTGTTGTTCGCTGATGATACAGCGCTGGTGGCTGATTCATGTGAGAAACTGCAGAAGCTGGTGACGGAGTTTGGTAAAGTGTGTGAAAGAAGAAAGTTAAGAGTAAATGTGAATAAGAGCAAGGTTATTAGGTACAGTAGGGTTGAGGGTCAAGTCAATTGGGAGGTAAGTTTGAATGGAGAAAAACTGGAGGAAGTAAAGTGTTTTAGATATCTGGGAGTGGATCTGGCAGCGGATGGAACCATGGAAGCGGAAGTGGATCATAGGGTGGGGGAGGGGGCGAAAATTCTGGGAGCCTTGAAGAATGTGTGGAAGTCGAGAACATTATCTCGGAAAGCAAAAATGGGTATGTTTGAAGGAATAGTGGTTCCAACAATGTTGTATGGTTGCGAGGCGTGGGCTATGGATAGAGTTGTGTGCAGGAGGATGGATGTGCTGGAAATGAGATGTTTGAGGACAATGTGTGGTGTGAGGTGGTTTGATCGAGTAAGTAACGTAAGGGTAAGAGAGATGTGTGGAAATAAAAAGAGCGTGGTTGAGAGAGCAGAAGAGGGTGTTTTGAAATGGTTTGGGCACATGGAGAGAATGAGTGAGGAAAGATTGACCAAGAGGATATATGTGTCGGAGGCGGAGGGAACGAGAAGTGGGAGACCAAATTGGAGGTGGAAAGATGGAGTGAAAAAGATTTTGTGTGATCGTGGCCTGAACATGCAGGAGGGTGAAAGGAAGGCAAGGAATAGAGTGCATTGGATCGATGTGGTATACTGGGGTTGACGTGCTGTCAGTGGATTGAATCAGGGCACGTGAAGCGTCTGGGGGTAAACCATGGAAAGCTGTGTAGGTATGTATATTTGCATGTGTGGACGTATGTATATACATGTGTATGGGGGTGGGTAAGGCCATTTCTTTCGTCTGTTTCCTTGCGCTACCTCGCAAACGCGGGAGACAGCGACAAAGCAAAATAAATATATATATATATATATATATATATATATATATATATATATATATATATATATATATATATATATATATATATATATATATATATATTTTCTTTCAAACTATTCGCCATTTCCCACATTAGCAAGGTAGCGTTAAGAACAGAGGACTGGGCCTCTGAGGGAATATCCTCACATGGCCCCCCTCTCTGTTCCTTCTTTTGGAAAAAAATTGTGGCCAAATTGACAAAAATTCTGAAGAACATGCTGTTGCATGATCAAGTTGAAAATAGCATGGAAATGACTGAAATTAACCAATAAATACATACCTACATCAACATATATACTTACTTGAATGTTTTGACGTAGTCTGCTACTTGCTCAGGGGAAGTAATATATGCAACATAATCCACAATTCTTCTGTTCACAATATCACCGAACATGGCTTTTAAAATTTGCCGCAAGAAGAGCATGATACGTCTTCTAAACCATTGGTCTTTGCTTCTCAAATCAAATACTTCATCCATCAATAGTAAAAGGATGCGCAAAGGAATGTTTTCATCACCCTAGAAAAAATGAAGGTTTTAAAATATGAAATACCATTTCTCTACTGTAAGCAGAGCTCTATGAGCATCTGAGTGAGGGTACAGGTACTGGCTTAGTAAGGAAGTTGAAACATTGTTTTAACCTCCAAAATGGATGGTATACAAGAAAAGTCACATCCTTTGGCTGTCATAAATCATATGAAGCCAGATGTTCACTTACTGGGACTTAATGATCACAAAGTAACTGCCCCAGTCTAAGATATCACACTGTTGAGGCAGGGATGTCATACATATCATTCAATGACCACTGACATTTGTGCCTTATGAGTATTACCATAAGGAATCAAGAACCAGCAAAAAGAAAAAAGGGGGAAAAGGAGGGATAAATGGATTCTTACAGGGCTCTGTCTACAGCTGAGAAATAATTTTTAAGCCTTCAAAACCTACCTTTCTCATGTATAGACAGAGCTCTATGAGCATCATATAGTATAACCACATGAAGGAGGAGGGACTCAAGGAAAACTTAACAAAACTAAAGGAAAGCTAAACCTCTTCAGAAGGCAGTATACCCAGAGACATGCAAGGGAAGTCAACAAGCAGAGATATAACTGAACAAGAGTTTGCTCCTTTTGCAAATCTTATTCAATGAGATGTTTCTTAAACACAAAGCACTGGCACTGACTAAAGTCTCATGATATTTTGAAGAATGAAAGGCCCATCCAGGACTTAAGGCTTCAATCCAAACCATCAAAGACAACACAGAAACTGTCAAATGCATAAACCTTTGGAGGTTCCTAATGTCTCCTCACCATACTAATTGGTCTAGAATTTCTTAGAGTAAAACTTTCTGCATATCTCTGATTAATGATGGAGAGGCTTTGTTTACCCAACAGGTCACCTTCTTGGCCTGTAACCTCACCATGTCAATGAAACATTTAAACCTCCACATAAACAATAATCGTACATCATCTAATAAAAAATATAATGGTAAATTAATGGTAAAATGTGTCACATTCCATAACCAGAGCTCCAAAACTGACTTTTCTCATCACATGTTCTAATTGATGTTAAGCTACCATAAACTGGGCCCAGTCTACTGAGGCAACTTTTGAGTAGTCCAAGACCTTTTCCCACAAAAGACACAAAGAACCCAACCAAGTGCACCAATCTATCTTGATCCAAGTACTATTCTGACTGGGAATCAAGCAAGACTTTTCCTGGTGGTGATAAAACCTGCTTCTTATAGGACATTTCAGATTCATAATCCTCATCTGGCACCCTATACTAAAATTCTCCTTGAAAGGGGTAGCTGAGAAGTACATCTACAAACCAAGTCCTTCACAATATTAGATACACGCATTTGTCAAACTTCCAAAAGACTTGGTAGTTAAGAGGATGAGTCAAAAGAAGCTATTCTGACTGGAATCCACCAAAAGGTTTGCTGCACAGCCTCAAGAGGAGCAGAGAAATCATGAATACTACTCTTCAAACAGGAGAGCTGGGATAATGGTAAAAACCTCTAGTAACACCCTTGCTGTGGTTAGGAGTAGCACATCCTTAACTTGCTAACACATCATTATACTGTCCTCAGAACTGCTAGGATTTACTACTGCTGTTCTATTTAATGTAAATGGTCTGCACAACCTGGTTCTACACACTTTCTGAGTAGCTTCATTAGAAAAAAGAAGATACACAAAAGACTATAGACTGATGCAGCTCCAACTGGTCTCCTTTAGAAGTGCATATACAACCTATCTCCCTTAGAAGTGCATCTACAACCCAAGTGATTTCACAATATTAAATAAACCCATTTGTCAAACTTTAAAAAGATTTGGAAATTCAGAGGATGACATAAAAAAAGCTATTCTGACTGGAATCCATCAAAAGGCTTTGTTGCACTGCCTCAAAAGGAGCAGAGAAATAGTGAATACTACTCTTCCAAACAGGAGATCTGGGATAATGGCAAAAATCTTTAATACCATCCTTGCTGTGGTTAAGATTAGCACATCCTTAACTTGCTAACACATCATTATAATGTTCAGTCAGAGTTGCTAGGATCTACTACCATAGTTCTATTTAATGTAAATGGTATGCATAATCTGGTACTACACACCCTCAGAGTAGCTTCATTAGAACAAAGAGGATACACAGAAGACTATAGACTGAAGCAGCTAAAACTGATCTACTATAAGAACAGGTGACAACCTCTTGTCTACATTCTTGAAATAGTATTAAAGAAAACTACATCAATGGACAAAAAATTGTCAAGCCTTGCTAAGCAATGAATCAATTACTCCTCAAAGGTGAAGGCTGTAGGAATGAAAAATCTGAGAGCAACTAAAACCAAATTTTCTGAGTGCTCATATCTAAGAAATATTAGTCATCAGGCAATACACAGTCTTCATGAAAAAATGGGCAAGACTGGCATTAACAGCAAACTTTACCAATGCTAACAGAGATGAAGCGCCAGATTTGGCACCCTCTACAGAAAGAGAAAGTGAAAAATCCTTTGATGTGCTGGGACCAGCTAGAAGCTCTTACTCCAAGAATGGGAAAGTTAATCTTTTTCTTAGTAATAGAGTTGAGACCTAAGAACATTTGTGAACATCAATGAAGAAAGTTAGATTTCCTATAATTACTACTTTAGTTAGGATAAAATGACTTTAACATTTGAACTTAGCTTGGCCAGATGACTTGAAAAGAACTCTCATCCCTTTGATGAAAAAATAGCTGCAGACCATGTATAGAAAGGTGCTAGCAGTCCAGGGTCTGTCCTAAAATCATCATGTAACTAATCCAATGTCTTGATCCCTGAATGAGCTTTGAACATTTTCTGCTCTCTATCTGGGGAAATATATAGTTTTAAAACAATATTTTCCAGTTATCATTTGCCAGTCAAGGTAAAAGATAGAATTCAGCATTTCTATTGTTTACACTTAATCAAATGGAATCTTACAACATTCACCCTTCTTTAACATATCGTGGCAAAGACCATCGCTCAAAAAGTAAGCCATCTGACTTAGGAGCTCCAACCCACTACTTACAAACTGAACACCTCTCACGGGCAAAGAAAATTTTGGAGAAAATACATCTTCTATGATAAATGTCACTGATGTCAATGTATCCCTTACAGTTGGTGAAACTACATACTGGTTTTGGCTGAAAATGAAGCTTGACCCAGAAGAATGTCAAGGTCCTCTGGTGAAGGGAGTGACAATCTGAAGATCAGATGTTAATTCTAAACATCCAGTATATCATAAAACATAATCTCATTAGCTCTCTATCTATCTATCTATATATATACTTATATATATATATATATATATATATATATATATATATATATATATATATATATATATATATATATATAGAAAGCGACTAGAGGGGACGGGAGCGGGGGGCCAGAAATCCTCCCCTCCTTGTATTTTTTTTTAACTTTCTAAAATGGGAAACAGAAGAAGGAGTCACGCGGGGAGTGCTCATCCTCCTCGAAGGCTCAGATTGGGGTGCCTAAATGTGTGTGGATGTAACCAAGATGTGAAAAAAGGAGAGATAAGTAGTATGTTTCAGGAAAGGAACCTGGATGTTTTGGCTCTGAGTGAAACGAAGCTCAAGGGTAAAGGGGAAGAGTGGTTTGGGAATGTCTTGGGAGTAAAGTCAGGGGTTAGTGAGAGGACAAGAGCAAGGGAAGGAGTAGCAGTACTCCTGAAACAGGAGTTGTGGAAGTATGTGATAGAATGTAAGAAAGTAAATTCTCGATTAATATGGGTAAAACTGAAAGTTGATGGAGAGAGATGGGTGATTATTGGTGCATATGCACCTGGGCATGAGAAGAAAGATCATGAGAGGCAAGTGTTTTGGGAGCAGCTGAATGAGTGTGTTAGTGGTTTTGATGCACGAGACCGGGTTATAGTGATGGGTGATTTGAATGCAAAGGTGAGTAATGTGGCAGTTGAGGGAATAATTGGTATACATGGGGTGTTCAGTGTTGTAAATGGAAATGGTGAAGAGCTTGTAGATTTATGTGCTGAAAAAGGACTGATGATTGGGAATACCTGGTTTAAAAAGCGAGATATACATAAGTATACTTATGTAAGTAGGAGAGATGGCCAGAGAGCGTTATTGGATTACGTGTTAATTGACAGGCGCGCGAAAGAGAGACTTTTGGATGTTAATGTGCTGAGAGGTGCAACTGGAGGGATGTCTGATCATTGTCTTGTGGAGGCTAAGGTGAAGATTTGTATGGGTTTTCAGAAAAGAACAGTGAATGTTGGGGTGAAGAGGGTGGTGAGAGTAAGTGAGCTTGGGAAGGAGACTTGTGTGAGGAAGTACCAGGAGAGACTGAGTACAGAATGGAAAAAGGTGAGAACAATGGAAGTAAGGGGAGTGGGGGAGGAATGGGATGTATTTAGGGAATCAGTGATGGATTGCGCAAAAGATGCTTGTGGCATGAGAAGAGTGGGAGGTGGGTTGATTAGAAAGGGTTGTGAGGGGTGGGATGAAGAAGTAAGAGTATCAGTGAAAGAGAAGAGAGAGGCATTTGGACGATTTTTGCAGGGAAAAAATGAAATTGAGTGGGAGACGTATAAAAGAAAGAGACAGGTCAAGAGAAAGGTGCAAGAGGTGAAAAAAAGGGCAAATGAGAGTTGGGGTGAGAGAGTATCATTAAATTTTAGGGAGAATAAAAAGATGTTCTGGAAGGAGGTAAATAAAGTGCGTAAGACAAGGGAGCAAATGGGAACTTCAGTGAAGGGCGCAAATGGGGAGGTGATAACAAGTAGTGGTGATGTGAGAAGGAGATGGAGTGAGTATTTTGAAGGTTTGTTGAATGTGTTTGATGATAGAGTGGCAGATATAGGGTGTTTTGGTCGAGGTGGTGTGCAAAGTGCGAGGGTTAGGGAAAATGATTTGGTAAACAGAGAAGAGGTAGTAAAAGCTTTGCGGAAGATGAAAGCCGGCAAGGCAGCAGGTTTGGATGGTATTGCAGTGGAATTTATTAAAAAAGGGGGTGACTGTATTATTGACTGGTTGGTATGGTTATTTAATGTATGTATGACTCATGGTGAGGTGCCTGAGGATTGGCGGAATGCATGCATAGTGCCATTGTACAAAGGCAAAGGGGATAAGAGTGAGTGCTCAAATTACAGAGGTATAAGTTTGTTGAGTATTCCTGGCAAATTGTATGGGAGGGTATTGATTGAGAGGGTGAAGGCATGTACAGAGCATCAGATTGGGGAAGAGCAGTGTGGTTTCAGAAGTGGTAGAGGATGTGTGGATCAGGTGTTTGCTTTGAAGAATGTATGTGAGAAATACTTAGAAAAGCAAATGGATTTGTATGTAGCATTTATGGATCTGGAGAAGGCATATGATAGAGTTGATAGAGATGCTCTGTGGAAGGTATTAAGAATATATGGTGTGGGAGGCAAGTTGTTAGAAGCAGTGAAAAGTTTTTATCGAGGATGTAAGGCATGTGTACGTGTAGGAAGAGAGGAAAGTGATTGGTTCTCAGTGAATGTAGGTTTGCAGCAGGGGTGTGTGATGTCTCCATGGTTGTTTAATTTGTTTATGGATGGGGTTGTTAGGGAGGTGAATGCAAGAGTTTTGGAAAGAGGGGCAAGTATGAAGTCTGTTGGGGATGAGAGAGCTTGGGAAGTGAGTCAGTTGTTGTTTGCTGATGATACAGCGCTGGTGGCTGATTCATGTGAGAAACTGCAGAAACTGGTGACTGAGTTTGGTAAAGTGTGTGGAAGAAGAAAGTTAAGAGTAAATGTGAATAAGAGCAAGGTTATTAGGTACAGTAGGGTTGAGGGTCAAGTCAACTGGGAGGTGAGTTTGAATGGAGAAAAACTGGAGGAAGTGAAGTGTTTTAGATATCTGGGAGTGGATCTGGCAGCGGATGGAACCATGGAAGCGGAAGTGGATCATAGGGTGGGGGAGGGGGCGAAAATTCTGGGGGCCTTGAAGAATGTGTGGAAGTCGAGAACATTATCTCGGAAAGCAAAAATGGGTATGTTTGAAGGAATAGTGGTTCCAACAATGTTGTATGGTTGCGAGGCGTGGGCTATGGATAGAGTTGTGCGCAGGAGGATGGATGTGCTGGAAATGAGATGTTTGAGGACAATGTGTGGTGTGAGGTGGTTTGATCGAGTGAGTAACGTAAGGGTAAGAGAGATGTGTGGAAATAAAAAGAGCGTGGTTGAGAGAGCAGAAGAGGGTGTTTTGAAGTGGTTTGGGCACATGGAGAGGATGAGTGAGGAAAGATTGACCAAGAGGATATATGTGTCGGAGGTGGAGGGAACAAGGAGAAGAGGGAGACCAAATTGGAGGTGGAAAGATGGAGTGAAAAAGATTTTGTGTGATCGGGGCCTGAACATGCAGGAGGGTGAAAGGAGGGCAAGGAATAGAGTGAATTGGAGCGATGTGGTATACCGGGGTTGACGTGCTGTCAGTGGATTGAATCAAGGCATGTGAAGCGTCTGGGGTAAACCATGGAAAGCTGTGTAGGTATGTATATTTGCGTGTGTGGACGTATGTATATACATGTGTATGGGGGGGGGGGGGTTGGGCCATTTCTTTCGTCTGTTTCCTTGCGCTACCTCGCAAACGCGGGAGACAGCGACAAAGTATAATAATAAAAAAAAAAAAAAAATATATGTATGTATGTATGTATGTATGTATGTATGTATGTATATATATATATATATATATATATATATATATATATATATATATATATATATATATATATATATATATATATAATATATATTCCTATGAGTCCAAGGGGAAAAATGAAACACGATAAGTTCCCAAGTGCACTTTCATGTAATAATCACATCATCAGGGGAGACACAAGAGAGAAATATAAGTCAGTTGATATACATCGAAGAGACGACGGTAGGACGCCATTTGTTAAACATGCGATTGTTTTCTCTCTTGTGTTTCCCTGATGATGTGATTATTACACGAAAGTGCACTTGGGAACTTATCGTGATTCATTTTCCCCGTGGACTCATAGGAATATCTTTATCACGTGCAAAATTGTGATCCTTTCCAATATATCTTTTCTTCCATACAATTCGCCATTTCCCGAGTCAGCGAGGTAGTGTTAAGAACAGAGGACTGGGCCTCCGAGGAAACATCCTCACCCGGCCCCCTTCTCTGTTCCTTCCTTTGGAAAATTAAAAGAGAAAACGAGAGGGGAGGATTTCCAGCCCCCACTCCCTTCCCTTTTAGTTGCCTTCTACGACACGCAGGGAATATGTGGGAAGTATTCTTTCTCCCCTATCCCCAGCACCTGGAAAACAGACAAAAAAAAAGGCCACATTCGTTCACAGTCTCTAGCTGTCATGTGTAATGCAACGAAACCATAGCTCCCTCTCCACATCCAGGCCCCACAGACCTTTCCATGGTTTACCCCAGATGCTTCACATGCCCTGGTTCAGTCCACTGACAGCACGTTGACCCCAGTAAACCACATTGTTCCAATTCACTCTATTCCTTGCAGGCCTCTCGCCCTCCTGTATGTTCAGGCTCCTATTGCTCAAAATCTTTTCCACTCCATCCTTCCACCTACAATTTGGTCTCCCACTTCTCCTTGTCCCCTCCAACTCTGACACATATATATCCTCTTTGTCAATCTTTCCTCACCTTTTCTCTTCATATGTCCAAACCAATTCAACACATCCTCCTCTGCTTTCTCAATCACACTCATTTTATATCCACACATCTTTCTTACTCTTTAATTACTTACTTGATCAAACCACCTCACACCACTTATTGTCCTCAAACATTTCAATTCCAACACATCCACCCTCCTCCGTACAACCCTATCTATAGCCCATGCCTTGCAACCATACAACATTGTTGAAACTACTATTCCTTCAAACATACCCATTTTTGCTCTCTGGGATAACATGCACCTCCTTCCACACATTCTTCACTGCTCCCAGCACCTCCGCCCCCTCCCCCACCCTATGACTCACTTTCACTTCCATGGTTCCAATCTTATCATATGCATTCTCCAGATCCATAAATGTAACATAAAAATCCATTTGTTTTTCTTTGTTTTTCGAAGTATTTCTCACAAGCATTCTTCAAAGCAAACACCTGATCCACATATCCTCTACCACTTCTGAAACCACACTGCTCTTCCTCAATTTGATGCTCTGTACATGCCGTCACCTTCTCAATCAATACCCTCCCATATAATTTCCCAAGAATACCCAACAAACTTAAGGCTCTGTAGTTTGAACACTCACCTTTATCCCCTTTATCCCTGGGATAGGGGAAAAAGAATACTTCCCACGTATTCCCTGTGTGTCGTAGAAGGTGACTAATAGGGGAGGGAGCAGGGGCTGGAAATCCTCCCTTCCTGTTTTTTTGATTTTTCTAAAAAAAAAAAAAGGAACAGAGAAGGGGGCCAAGTGAGGATTTTCCCCTCTACAGCTCAATCCTCTATTCTTAATGCTGCCTCGTGGGATGGGGAGGTGCCGGGAATGGACGAAGGCAAGCAAGCAACAATATGTATATATGTGTATGTATGTGTATAAGTGTATATGCTGATATGTATATGTATGCATATATACATGTATGTATGTGTATGTATATATATGAGTATGCGAGTGGATGGGCCTTTTTTCCTCTGTCTCCTGGCGCTACCTCACTAACAATGAAGTACTGTAAGTCAAATTTGTAACAATACCAAATTTAAAAATAATTCACCATACAGATGTAAATTACATCCAAAGTGAATCAGAAAAGGACATTCATTCATGGCAGGGCGAAGCAGCCAGAAAGCAAAATAAGACTGCATCATCCACAGGTCTGAGAAAATATGAGATGTGCGGCATGAATTGTGTGCTAACTAGCAGCTTGATGACATCATTGCTGAGTGGTGGTTACTGACTAGTAGAGGGGAGACCCAGACCAAACTGTATGCCACAGTTACAAAATAGGTGGTCCTCACCAGAGGACAAAGGAATCAGAGGCTTCTAATCACCAGCAATCTCATATATTCTCTCAAAGTTCAGAGAACAAAGTGACCCTGGATAGAATACTGTATGTTAATAGGGAAACTTAAAGAGATGGGGGCCCCATAAGTGTAAAACTCCCTCCATTTTCTATACAAACAGGTATAATTATAATACTTCCACGATGAGAAACTTATAAACAACAATTCAAAATACCTGGTACCATTAACTATTACAATATCATAAAATATAAAAGCACATAAAGCACAAAAATAGTACTCAGGGAAATAAATAAAAACAGTCTTATGTCATCAGCATATAATGACAGGTAATGCTGTTGGTGTCTCCAGGAATAACATTCCTCATGAAGCAATAATGTATGAACAATTAATACCTTGGAAACCATGCAAAAATAAATTAAAAAAATAAATGCTGTTGTCTCCAGGAATAACATTCCTCATGAAGCAATAATGTATGAACAATTAATACCTTGGAAACCATGCAAACAAGAAAAATTATACCAATATCTGTCATTTAAAAAGGAGGGAAGACATTACAAGCCATATCATCACAAATAACCTAGTTCACATTCGATAATTATGAGGTGAACAATGAGTGACTTGCTACATCATGGTATATCACCACAGTACCATAATTTCACTGGACAAGGCAGGTTACTGCACAGTTGTTAAGACAATGTGAACAAGCATCAGCCACACTTATACAATAATGATGGTTGCAGAAGGTGACTGTTCATAGATACACCTCTTTTTGGGGGTGAAACAATGTTTTATTCCCTACTATGCAAGTGTTTTCTATCTCAAATACTCACAAGTCTGTTAGTACGTGAGGAACATATTATTTTTATTCTTACATTACATAATAAAAACTTGTAGTTGTGAAAACTGAAACCTTTTCTCTCCAAGGTGGTGTCTGGAGAGAATGAGAAATCTTCAATGGTATCTCTAGGAATATCAGGGTTAAGAGCTTCCAATCCTAGTACATCCAATGAGGAAGCACTCACCTTTCCCATCTTCCACTAACAACAGAATCATGGCAGCAGCAGCTTGCTTGTTTTGGGCCCCTTTCTGGTAAATCAGAGACCACATGACATCATTCACTCCCACCCACAGAGCACCTTTAAATATACAAATCTGGTCAAATTTTGGTACAAAGAAAGGTTTCTGAGAGAGAGAGAGAGAGAGAGAGAGAGAGAGAGAGAGAGAGAGAGAGAGAGAGAGAGAGAGAGAGAGAGAGAGACAGAGAGAGACAGACAGAGAATACCCAAATGAAGGCTGTATGTCTTAAGAAAAACTGTCAGATAAGACTAAAACCAAAAGAGAAATTGAATATCTCAAATGGTGATTCCGCAGAATGCTTACATCTGTCTTTCCAGAAGGAGGAATTCCTAGAGCCATATCAGGGTAAATCCATATCTTCTGAACTAAGGTACTATCTTATAAAAGTGGGAGGTGAGTGCTAACGAAAGGCTTCTAAAACAGGCTAATGAAGAGGCCACCTTCCTCACATCATTTGCTCTAGCATGAAGCTCAGGTTCAGCCAATAAAAAGAAACTTATCAATCCACACAGAGATATTCCTTTCTGAAAGGGGTTTCAAGGTTCTAAGGTGCCCAAATAAATGGTCCCCTCAATAATTCCAGGAGAAATCCAAAAGGTCTCTGCGAGATTTAAGTGTGCATAAGGTATAATACTCTCTTAATGAAGTTTTCCAAAAGTGTATGACAACAAAGCTAAGTCTAAATGTAAGTTTCTTTTCTTTTATCAGATATCTTAGGTTCAGGTTTATCTTAAGTGATAAGAGATTGTCATCAAAGAAAAGAAGTTACTTGTGCTTAGGCACTGAGTGCAATTCATTACCTCTCCTCCCAAGGTCCAAGGTAATGAGAAAAAAAGAATTTCCATTCATGTTGAGGAGCTAAACTGTCAAAAAAATTTAGACAGTAAAAGTTCTATGTCTGAAAGCTCCCACTTCAGCTGCAGGAGCAACCAGCCTTCTCAAAAAGGATAATCAGAGAAGTTTATCCCAAACAAAGCCTGTCATATTCATAACAAAACCCAGAGACAGGTATTCTTAAACAGCACTATCAAATGAGGCAATAGCTTTACTTGCCTTGTTCATATCATGAAAAAAGCTGTAGATTAACTCAAAACACAAGCCTTCTATAATGTTCAAGACATGATATTCTTCAAGGAAATAAGGAAAGGCTTTCCAGACCGATTGGTAATGTCTCTGACTAGAAAAGTAAATGTTATGTAAAAAGTCATCTTTTAGGCATTTACCAGACCTCTGCCTTTAGTAATGTATGAGAAACTTCATACATATACATTCCTTTATCTAAGACCTTGAGGTTGGGTCCCGCAAAAAAAAAAAAAAAAAGTGGTGGTCAAGAACAACCTCAAGTCTCAACTGAAGAGTATGGCATAGCCAAAGGTATCTGGCACCAGAGCTGTCTGTCCCACTTTGGAGCTACCAACATTACTAAACAATGAAAACCAACTGGCATAGTTTGAGAAGAACTTTCCGATAAGATGTATAAAGGGAAAAGGGTACACTTGGTCCCAACTACTCCAATCAAAGGATACAGTATGCGTTACAATGCTGCAAGTCTAAGACCAAATTCATATAGTCAGCAAAGAGATCCACCAAAGGTGCCACTCCTAAGGAAAGGATCTAACTGAAAGCCTCCTTCTCTAGAGACATTTCTTCTGACAGTTTGTCTGATATCAATGAGGCATCTGCTCAGACACTTCATACCCTTTGGAGATAAGAGGCTTGAAGAGTAAAGGCTTTGAACATAGCCAGGGAGAAAACTTTATCACTAAAGTGCATCTGCCAAGACACTTCATGTTCTTTGGAGATAAGAGGCTTGGAATAACCAAGAAAATATTTTTCCACTTATACTAAGAGAGACAGGGATTTGAAAGAGCCTTTGTTCATCTGGTATTGGACAACCATACTGATGTCCATCAGAAATAAAATTCCACTCCCCAGACCCAAGACATCCTGGGAGATAAAAAAAAAAAAAATGGGACCAATAGCTCCTCTTTCCTGATATGAAAAAACTTTTGCACCCCTATACAAGGGCCAGCATCTACAAAACCATCTAAAGAAAAGAAGCCTCATCCTATATTCAATCTGTCCATCCAAACTACAAGAAGTCACTGGAGGTCTCCAAGGTATGAGTTTTAGGAGGTTCTCCTAGTCTACCTACCTAAGGATCAAGGAAATTTATGGGAAGTGCTCTGAGATCTCTCCTTTCCATTGGAAAGATTTTCTTATCTTCTTTTACGTTGGAGGTACCATTCACAGACAAAAGTCCACATCAAGGAAAGGCCTTAAATGAAATATAAAGAGGTTAATAAAAAATAGGGAGGAAGAGACAAGGTAAAATATCTATAAATCTTGGAGGAAGTGAAAACCCTGTCATTTAAAAAGTACCTAGTCATAGTTATTGAGAAGGACATAAGACAGTAGAGTTCGAAAGTCTTGAGGTGTAATGGAAGAACCAATCAAAAGAGCCCACCCTTGAGTTGTGAGTGGCCATACAGTAATCATGTGATGCATTAGAGTATTGCATGGTCTTGCTAGTGGTGGTGGCACACAAGCAGTCAGCTCTCAAGAGCAAAAGTAGAATAATACCTATAAAAGAGGGAAAGTCAACTGACACTGCAGTGCACGGCAAGTGGGTCAAGTTTTGAAATTAGCCTTGGACAGACGATAAGTCAGACCACCTTTGACTCAACTCTGTCAGGAAAGGTGGGAGAGCTACAACCACACTTGTGAGAGTGGTACTCCATACAAGGATAGATCAATCCTTAATAAAAATGGAGCAACTGTTCAGAAGAAAAGAAATTTTGACATCTAAATAGGACTCCCAGTTTCCAAGACACAGCCTTAGCCATTTCCATCATATGGGGCTCCCGATATAGAATGTATGTTACAGTAATACTAAGTATGTTCAATGAGTTAAGAGATGAAAGCAGAGAACCATCGAAGGAGGAGAGAGGAAAGCTGTGATGAATTTTCAATGGAAAGGTAGATAAAAACGGTCTTGGAGGCATTAAACTTAACCAGAATTTTTCTATCCCACTGAGATATCCTGAGTTTATTGAGAAAGTTGTGTCGAGACAAGATGCAGATCAAGTGAAAGAAGAAGCAGAATTGAAGGATGTCGAGGACTGCAGTATTGAATTGCCAGCACATGAGCTCATTTGGTTATTTGTAGATCGGAAATTGTTGATAAAAAGGAGAAAAAGTGTAAGGGACAGGATAGAACCTAGAAGGACACCACTATTGGTGGAGAAAGGGGGAGAGGCTGATCCATCAATAACCACAGAAACACACTGGCCAGAAAGCTAGATATGAGGGAACAAAGTCAGGGAGGGAAGCCAATGGAAAAGCGCTTAGACATGAGACATCAATGCTACACCCCGTCAAAAGTTTTGGATATATCAAAGGCAACTACATTTGATTCTCCATGATCTTTCAGGGATGATGCTCAGACATTAGTAAGATAAGAAAGAATACAACCAGTGGATCTCACTTTAGATCTAACTCTATAATAGACTTTTCTGTGGTGAAAGCTGTGTGTTAGCCCTGTCTTTAGGCAAAATGGTAAGAACAATAGACAGAAGTAGTAGTAGGTAGGAACATTAGAAAGATGCATTACGTAGAAGTAGTAGGAAGGAACATTATCTGGAAGCATTAGGTGGTAGCAGCACATTGGAATATCAGGTAGACACATTAGGTAATAGGATTTGGTGGAAACATTAGGTAGGAGCCACTGGAAACCCTGTGCTGAAGTTCCCTTCATCCAATGACCTGCTAAGAGTGAGGCACTAAAGGCTAAGAAACGGCACTGTAGCTCACCAGTTATGGAGACTCTTTTACTGTGGTCACCCCTTGAGGAAGTTCCCAAAGGGAACAGGCTCAGAGATAAAGATAGACAGATAGATAGATAGATAGACCTCACCTGACAGAAGCCATATTGGTGACAAGAGAGAAGACAGTGAGATTCAAGATGTCTGAGGATATGGGAGGTTTGGAGAGATTCAAAGACTTTGGCAATGGTTGATGTCAAAGCATCAGGACAATAGTTAGGGTCTAGTGCGGATGCCTTTCTGAAGGATGGGATGTACAAACGCATGCTTCTGAGAAGGAAGAGAACTAGCTTTTAAACAGAAACAGAACGGATGAGCAAGCAGAAGTGCAAGTTCAAAGGCATACTCTTTTAGCACATGGGAATGGATGCCATCAGGAACCCTAAGCCCTGCTTGTTTCCAGAGAGAGAAATGCTTTTTAGACTGTTCAAAAGGAGATTACAGGGAAGAGGTGTATGATTAGTAGGAGGAGCATCAATGGGTGAAGGAACGTTACAGTCATCCAAGACAGAGTTACAAGAGAAACAAGAAGCAAAGAGAGTTGCTCTGTCTACTGGAGAGACAGCTAGAGTAGTCAGCATGAAGGATAGCTGGAGAAACACCTATAGTCCTGTCAAACAGAAATGTGATGGAAAGATCGAGCAACAGATGTTGTTAGCGATGCCCTTAGTTAAAGACTGGAAGACCTATCAGCAGATGAGAAGTAGAGATTATCACACCTTTGAATAAACAAATGCTCTGCCTCATGGATAACATACTTGCAATGATTACTAGAAGTGATAAATGCTGAATGTGTGTTCCTTTAGGCCCAATATGCCTGATCCCTTACCTGAAAGGCCTCAAAACAGGAATGATTAAACAATGGACCGGAAGGAGAGGTCAGCACTTACCCAATGGATATCCCGGGAGTTAGAAGGTCCTAACCTTGATTCTCCAAGAGATACCAAAGAGAATATCTCATGCTCATGGGTCAGACCACAGAGGAAACAAAAGAAATTTATTTATTTAGTATGGTAGGAGTCATATTATCCACTACATTTCTAGATCTTACAGGTAATTGTGATATAAAATTTCTATATCAGTATGACAGCCAAAGAAAATCACTGTCTTTAAGTGTTAACACACTTTGTTATTATATCACAATTATGAACATACATTTTAGGGAGAATAAAAAGATGTTCTGGAAGGAGGTAAATAAAGTGCGTAAGACAAGGGAGCAAATGGGAACTGCAGTGAAGGGCGCAAATGGGGAGGTGATAACAAGTAGTGGTGATGTGAGAAGGAGATGGAGTGAGTATTTTGAAGGTTTGTTGAATGTGTTTGATGATAGAGTGGCAGATATAGGGTGTTTTGGTCAAGGTGGTGTGCAAAGTGAGAGGGTTAGGGAAAATGAGTTGGTAAACAGAGAAGAGGTAGTAAAAGCTTTGCGGAAGATGAAAGCCGGCAAGGCAGCAGGTTTGGATGGTATTGCAGTGGAATTTATTAAAAAAGGGGGTGACTGTATTGTTGACTGGTTGGTAAGGTTATTTAATGTATGTGTGACTCATGGTGAGGTGCCTGAGGATTGGCGGAATGCGTGCATAGTGCCATTGTACAAAGGCAAAGGGGATAAGAGTGAGTGCTCAAATTACATAGGTATAAGTTTGTTGAGTATTCCTGGTAAATTATATGGGAGGGTATTGATTGAGAGGGTGAAGGCATGTACAGAGCATCAGATTGGGGAAGAGCAGTGTGGTTTCAGAAGTGGTAGAGGATGTGTGGATCAGGTGTTTGCTTTGAAGAATGTATGTGAGAAATACTTAGAAAAGCAAATGGATTTGTATGTAGCATTTATGGATCTGGAGAAGGCATATGATAGAGTTGATAGAGATGCTCTGTGGAAGGTATTAAGAATATATGGTGTGGGAGGAAAGTTGTTAGAAGCAGTGAAAAGTTTTTATCGAGGATGTAAGGCATGTGTACGTGTAGGAAGAGAGGAAAGTGATTGGTTCTCAGTGAATGTAGGTTTGCATCAGGGGTGTGTGATGTCTCCATGGTTGTTTAATTTGTTTATGGATGGGGTTGTTAGGGAGGTAAATGCAAGAGTTTTGGAAAGAGGGGCAAGTATGAAGTCTGTTGGGGATGAGAGAGCTTGGGAAGTGAGTCAGTTGTTGTTCGCTGATGATACAGCGCTGGTGGCTGATTCATGTGAGAAACTGCAGAAGCTGGTGACTGAGTTTGGTAAAGTGTGTGGAAGAAGAAAGTTAAGAGTAAATGTGAATAAGAGTAAGGTTATTAGGTACAGTAGGGTTGAGGGTCAAGTCAATTGGGAGGTGAGTTTGAATGGAGAAAAACTGGAGGAAGTGAAGTGTTTTAGATATCTGGGAGTGGATCTGGCAGCGGATGGAACCATGGAAGCGGAAGTGGATCATAGGGTGGGGGAGGGGGCGAAAATTCTGGGGGCCTTGAAGAATGTGTGGAAGTCGAGAACATTATCTCGGAAAGCAAAAATGGGTATGTTTGAAGGAATAGTGGTTCCAACAATGTTGTATGGTTGTGAGGCGTGGGCTATGGATAGAGTTGTGCGCAGGAGGATGGATGTGCTGGAAATGAGATGTTTGAGGACAATGTGTGGTGTGAGGTGCTTTGATCGAGTGAGTAACGTAAGGGTAAGAGAGATGTGTGGAAATAAAAAGAGCGTGGTTGAGAGAGCAGAAGAGGGTGTTTTGAAGTGGTTTGGGCACATGGAGAGGATGAATGAGGAAAGATTGACCAAGAGGATATATGTGTCGGAGGTGGAGGGAGCAAGGAGAAGAGGGAGACCAAATTGGAGGTGGAAAGATGGAGTGAAAAAGATTTTGTGTGATCGGGGCCTGAACATGCAGGAGGGTGAAAGGAGGGCAAGGAATAGAGTGAATTGGAGCGATGTGGTATACCGGGGTTGATGTGCTGTCAGTGGATTGAATCAAGGCATGTGAAGCGTCTGGGGTAAACCATGGAAAGCTGTGTAGGTATGTATATTTGCGTGTGTGGACGTATGTATATACATGTGTATGGGGGGGGGTTGGGCCATTTCTTTCGTCTGTTTCCTTGCGCTACCTTGCAAACGCGGGAGACAGCGACAAAGTATAAAAAAAAAAATATATATATATATATATATATATATATATATATATATATACTAACAAATAAATCACGAAACCTTTAAGTCACTTACTTATCAAATATCACACATACCTCTAGATCAAATGATCCTCTGTGTGCATAATCGGCGTTGGCAGTAAGTCTTGGGTGAGTTGGCTTCACAAAACGTCTATAAATGCCATCAACCATGCCGTCTACTGTGTTAAGTACAGTGTCAGGCATTGATCGCACAGCCTTGCTCATGCTGTGCACACCTAGTTTAAGTGGAGCAACAAAACTGTCCTCCACCTGGCAAAATGAAAAACAGTACAAGAGGAAAGACAAAGTTTTGAAATAAGGATTCTTTATCCATTTGGACAATAAACATCATTATAAATATAAGCTTTCAAAAACCACTTTAAGAAGCAAAACTATCAGTAACACTTGTTCCATGGAAAACTAAACTTTTATATAAAGTCATATTATGTGGAAATCTAAATCATCAGCGTGGCTACACTTCCTAAAGCTTGAGAAAACTGCTCAAGAGACGCCTTCAGCAATAAGTCAAATAATTTTGGTTAACTAGCTTTCATTAATCAGTTTGCAGTTGAATCTACTAAGAAAGAGGTTGACTGTTTTGTTGATTGGTTGGTAAAGATTTTCACCATGTATGGATCATGGTGACGTGTCTGAGAAATGGCATAATGCACATATAGTGCCACTGTATAAAGGCAAGGGAGATAGGAGGAAAGTGTTCAAATAATAAAGTTATAAGTTTGTTGATTATAGATTAGATAGAAGTAGTCATTTGGAACAATAGGTAAGAGCCTCTGCTAACACTGCATAGTGCCAAAATGGCCACATTTGTTCACAATCAGTCTCTAGCTGTCATGTGTAATGTACCGAAACCACAGCTCCCTATCTACGTTCAAGGCCGACAGATCTTTCTATGGTTTGCCCCAAACATTTCATGTGCCTTGGTTCAGTACACTGACAGCATGTCGACCCCAGTAAACAACATCATTCCAATTCACTCTATTCCTTGCACGCCTCTCACGATCCTGTATGTTTAGGTCCTGATCGCTCAAAATCATTTCACTTCATCCTTCCACCTCCAATTTGGTCTCCTGCTTTTCCTTCTTCCCTCCACCTCTGACACATATATCCTCTTTGTCAATCTTTCCTCACTCATTCTCTCCATATATCCAAACCATTTCAACACACCCTCTTCTGCTCTCTCAACCACACTCTTTTCATTTCCACATATTGCTCTTATCCTTTCATAACTTACTCAACAAACCACATCATACCACATACTCTCCTCAAACATGTAATTTCCAACACATCCATCCTTCCCGCACAACCCTATCTATAGCCCATGTTTCACAACCATAAATATTGTTGGAACTACTATTCCTTCAAACATACCCATTTTTGCTCTCCGAGATAACATTCTCTTCTTCCACACATTCTCCATCACTCCCAGAACCTTCACCCCTTCCCCCACCCTATGATTCACTTCCGCTTCCATGGTTCCATTCGCTGCTAAGTCCACTCCCATATATCTAAAACACTTCACTTCCCCCAGTTTTTCTCCATTCAAACTCACCTCCCAATTAACTAGTCCCTCAACCCAACTGAACCTAATAACTTTGCTCTCCCTTCACCCCCAACCCCACCTTATGATTGAATTCCGCTTCCCTGGTTCCATTCACCGCTAAGTCCACTCCCAGATATCTAAAACACTTCACTTCCTCCAGTTTTTATCCATTCAAACTCACCTCCCAATTAACTTGTCCCTCAACCCAACTGAACCTAATATCTCTGCTCTTATTCATATTTACTCTCAGCTTTCTTCTTTCACACACTTTCCCAAACTTAGTCACCAGCTTCTGCAGTTTCTCACACGAATCAGCCGCCAGAGCTGTATCATCAGCAAACAACAACTGACTCACTTCCCAAGTCCTCTCATCTACAACAGTCTGCATACTTGCCCCTCTCTTCAAAACCCTTGCATTCACCTCCCTAACTACCCCATCCATAAACAAATTAAACAACCATGGTGACATCAGCACCCCAGCTGCAAACCAACATTCACTGGAAACCAATCACTTTCCTCTCTTCCTACCCGTACACATGCCTTACATCCTTTGTAAAAACTTTTCACTGCTTTTAGCAACTTACCTCCCACACCATATACTCTTACAACCTTCCACAAAGCATCTCTATCCACCCTATCATATGCCTTCTCCAGATCCATAAATGCTACATACAAATCCATCTGTTTCTCTAAGTATTTCTCACATATATTCTTCAAAGCAAACACCTGATCCACACATCCTCTACCACTTCTGAAACCACACTGCTCTTTCCCTAATCTGATGCTCTGTACATGCCTTCACCTTCTCAAGCAATACCATCCCATATAATTTCCCAGGAATACTCAACAAACTTATGCCTCTGTAATTTGAACACTTACCTTTATCCCTTTTCCCTTTGTACAATGGCACTATGCATGCATTCTGCTAATCCTCAAGAACTTCATCATGATCCATACATACAATGAATATCCTTACCAACCAATCAACAACACAGTCACCCCCTTTTTCATAAATTCCACAGCAATACCATCCAAACCCGTCACTTTGCTGGCTTTCATCTTCCGCAAAGCTTTCACTACCTCTTCTCTGTTCACCAAACCATTCTTCCTGACCCTCTCACTTCACATGCCACCCAGACCATAACACCCTATATCTGCCACTCTATCATCTAACACATTCAACAGACCTTCAAAATATTCACTCCATTTCCTCACTTCATCACTACTTGTTATTACCTCCCCGTTCACCCCCTTCACCGATGTTCCCATTTGTTCTCTTGTCTTATGCATTTTATATACCTCCTTCCAAAACATCTTTTTATTCTCCCTAAAATTTAATGATACTCTCTCACCCCAACTCTCATTTGCCCTCTTTTTCACCTCTTGCACTTTTTTCTTGACTTCATGCCGCTTACATCTCCCAGTCACTTGCCCTGCAAAAATCGTCCAAATGCCTCTCTCTTCTCTTTCACTAACAATCTTACTTCTTCATCCCACTATTCATTACCCTTTCTACGCTGCCCACTTCCCACCTTTCTCATGCCACACGCATCTTTTGCGCAAACCATCACGGCTTCCCTAAATACATCCCATTCCTCCCCAACTCCCTTTATGCTATTTGCTCTCATCTTTTGCTATTCTGCACTCAATCTCTCCTGATACTTCCTCACACATGTCTCCTTTCCAAGCTCACTTACTCTCACCATTCTCTTCTCCCCAGCATTCTCTCTTCTTTTCTGAAAACCTCTACAAATCTTCACCTTCGCCTCCACAATATAGTAATCAGACATCCCTCCAGCTGCCCCTCTCAGCACATTAACATCCAAAAGTCTCTCTTTTACATGCCTATCAATTAACACATAATATAATAATGCCCTCTGGCCATCTCTCCAACTCACATATGTATACTTATGTACATCTCTCATTTTAAATCAGGTATTCCCAATCACCAGTCCTTTTTCAGAACTCAAATCCACAAGCTCTTCACCATTACCATTTATGACACTAAACACCCTATGTACACCAATTATATCCTCAACTGCCACATTACTCACCTTTGCATTCAAATCACCCATCACTGTAACCTTCTCGTGCATCAAAGCTGCTAACACACTCACTCAGCTGCTCCCAAAACGCTCGTCTCTCATGATCTTTCTTCTCATGACCAGGTGCATAGGCACCAATCATCACCCATCTCTCTCCATCCACTTTCAGTTTTACCCATATCAATCTAGAGTTTACTTTCTTATACTCTATCATATATTCCCACAACTGCTTTAGGAGGAGTGCTACTCCTTCCTTTATTCTTGTCCTCTCACTAAACCCCTGACTTTACTCGTAAGACATTCCCAAACCACTCTTCCCCTTTACCCTTGAGTTTCGCTTTACTCAGAGCCAAAACATCCAGGTTACTTCCCTCAAACATACTACCTATCTCTCCTATTTTCTCATACTGGTTACATCCACACACATATAAACACCCCAATCTTAGCCTTCGAGGAGGATGAGCACTCCCCGCATGACTCCTTGTTTCCCCTTTTAGAAATTTAAATACAAGAAGGAGGGGTTTCCAGCCCCCCGCTCCTGCCCCCTTTAGTCGCCTTCTATGATACATGGGAAATATATATATTTCATTTTTTTTCATACATATTTGCCACTTCCTATATGAGCGAGGCAGTGTCAAGAACAGATGGCTGAGCCTTAGAGAAAAAAAATTTTCACTTGGCCCCCTTCTATGCTCCTCTTGGAAAAGTAAAAGAGGAGGTGTGGTGGCCAAGGTAAGTGGACATATTGTTGATGGGGACACTATGTTGGCCTTCCACAGGAAGGTTGCAGATAAGCCCTTGGAAAGCTAAAGTCTGATAGTTTTCTCTTACTTCTTTTCTTATCACAACTGATATGGCATGGGCAAAACAAAGCCATCACATATAGAAAAAAAGAAATAAAAAGTTAAAGGAAAAGAAAGAAATTAATCAAGGTTCTGCAAGGGTTTGTAGACATGACTCTTAATGGAAGAACATGTATGAAGGGGGAAAGACAGAAGGAAGAAATTTCCACAGCTTGTTCAAGAAAAGAAAGCATCATAACAGCCAATCCTCAATTGGCCAAAACTGTGGGGAGCAGCAGCCAATCTCATGCCATAGGTCCAAACCTTAGAAGGGTAGGGACACATGCAATGCTAACAGTTACACCATCTTTTTTAAGGTTTATATCATATCTTTATTAATGTGATAAAGCTATTAAACTGATGTTTCATATGGCCTTTGTGGTGATAACATTCTAAACAGACTTTCATTATCATACTTTCTAAAGATTAATTCACACTACATATCTTTCTCACATCCTTATTTCTTTATGCTCTCTCTTTTTTCAAATCCTCCCACATTGCAGAGGTTAATCCACCTCTACTGCTCTTACTAAACTGTCTTTAATCTCTTATTGTATTCAGTAATCTACCTATCAACACAAAAATCCTCCACATTCACCAATGCAACAATACAATGTACTTTATACAACAATACACTGCTTTATGAAATAACTAATATATTCCACATCAACGCACACATAATATGGAACCAACAAAATACCAATGACACATCATACCTTTTTGGCAAGATTTTGAGGCTGTGAAGAAAGATAAGAAGTTTGATCCAGGAAACGTTGGATGGCTTCCTGTAATCCTGGATGAGACTGGAGGCTGGCTGGAGCCATTATTGTCTGCAGCCAGTCATTTAGTTCAGATTTTCGTTTTTCCAGAAACCATGCAGCCAAGTTATTTAACATTCTCTTGCTTGGAAATGATAATGATGACAAGTCCATGAACTGAAATTAAAGAAACATTTCTACAGAATGATTGCATGAATGAAACATTACTTTGTACTCCTAAAAAATGAAAAACATTTACAAAGTTACTGCAAAATCTTTTGCAATGATCCAGCATAAAACAGGAAGCCTCAATCATCCATGAATAAATTAACTTTGAAAAAAGTCATGAAACTGTCTGTTTCCTACTGATGGTTTTCTTCTTTCTATCATAATAAGCAAGTATGACTACTGCTCAATGTGTGGCCTCTGTGCAGAAAAGATGCTAAAAACTCAGTCATCAGCATTCTTAGAGCAGATTTTACAGAACTCAGTCATTAGCATTCTCAAGATAATAACTGGTATCTGTGTCATTCTACATTGACAAATTATCTCATCCCAGTTAAAATCATTGCCAGTCTTTTTGAGCACTGTACCTTTTCAGCATTCCTGGCAAAACTGATGTTAGTCATGGAGCATTAAATGTCCAAATTTCATTAAAGCTCATCTCATATATAAGATCTGAAATAACTATATATCCCTCACCAGAAAGAACAACATACAGATTATGCTATCTCTTCTTAACTTTCATTCTTATAACTGCCTTTATCATCAGGGCACCATTCCCCATGAGCCAACTTTTCAAGTAGCTCATATTGTTGACTGATACTAAAGTCATGGAGAAATAAAAAATTATCAAGACTGCAACAACCAATTCAGAGATTAAGGTTCCAACAATGGATGAGTACATGGTCGCTGAAGTTCAACCTGATCAAATGAAAGACAAGGAAGATGAGACATAACAAAAAATGATTAATAATGACTCCCATCTTGCAAATCACAAACCACAAGAATAAATGTGTGACTGACTTAGTACCCAGGGTATTACCAGAACACCATATAAAAAGAGTTCAGATAACAAATTATAAGTTGGTAAATAAATTTCACTGAAGTAAATATTTAAGAAAATAGTCAGAAAAATATCTACAGCATTAATCTGACCCAAATTACAGTACAATTCACTAGCATGGTTGCCCCATTTAGAGAAACATAGTTCAGACAGTTGACACAGCACATGAAATGAGAAAGTTGAGTTAAAGAAAATGGTTTGCAGCCATTTCTTTTCTGATTCTGAAAGACATGACAAAATGGGCAGTTGTAATTATAACCTTCAAGTTTCTGAGCCACAATGTAAACAGTAACCATATCTTTGAAATCACCGAAAGAAAATCAGAGAACACTGTAAGATGCTAAGTAAGAAACAAGTTAGAAAAGATGTAAAGACACACTACAGCAATATCACTGCAAATTACAACTATCATGCAACCCCAGAACCCCTTCTATGGAGATCCTGAAGTTTTGAGATTGCATTCTATGCACAAGTATGTACTCCTTTCTGATCCTTGACAAAAGTGTACTCCTTTTTGACCAACTGACAACAATATAAACTCGACAAAAGTGACTTCTTGCTAATAGTATAACCACTTACAAGCTGAATCCAGGAACATCAGTGTTGTGGATGACTAATGCTAAATGAGGATACTGTGAATGCATATATCATAAAAAGTGTAAGAAAACTGTATGACAGGAAAGAAAATTAAAGAAATGGGCTTTACAAAAGTCCCTCCATTTCCTGTACAAAAAAGTAATTACCCATACTAGGGCTTTACAAGTGTACAGCTCCCTCTCTTTACTGTACAAACAGGTAATGACACAAAAAGACACACAGAGAAGAGACTATGGACAGGCCAGAGGCAATTTCTGAGATATAAGAAACAAAGGGAATTGGGAGACACAATGAAGAGATAAGGGGACAACCAGGTGACTTACTGCTTTTGTGAAATTCATAAAACGATAGAACCTACTGGTTATTCAGCATATTCTAACATAAAAATATATCTAAAAACTTAAAAATCATTAACAAAACATTACATATTTTGGCTCCTTTTAAAATATACCTAAAAAGTTAGAATCATTAATACAAACCTATATAAGTTGGTTTCTATAAAAATTTCATCAGTCTATTTACATTAACATAACTGTCCAAATGTCTCCTTCCCATGTTATTATATAATCCATTTTCGACTCTGAGATTCCTACAATTTTGCATTCCATTAGTACATGTTTTGCAGTAATAATTCTATCGCAGGTGTGACCATGGGTCAATCCTGTCAACAAGTGGATTCTTACAATCCAATCTTCAACTTTTTGAAATAGAGAATGTACTGAAAAGCTTGAAGTGCACTTTAGGAACTGGAGTAGATTTTCAAATGCTCATTTAATCTAACTGTGGCTTGAATACCATATAGTTCAGCAAGAAATATGGAAGATTCTCGAGGTACTTTTGTTTTATGACATTCTTTTTCATCAACTATGGAAAAGCCAACTACTTTATTCAGCTTCTGAATCATCAGTAAAAGGTTAAAATGAGCAGATCATTTTTCTGCACAGAAAGTTGTACTGTATTAATTCTATATCTTGGACAGCACATCTAGTTGTCACACCAACTAGTAAAATACTCTTTGGCTCATCTATTACAAGAATGACCTAGAGCCAGGTTTACTTTACCTACAATGTAACCCTTAGTTACCACAATCTTTGATCAAACTATACTTCTTGTAGGATTTTAAGTCATGGGAAAGAGAAGTGTGGTTTCAGAAGTGGTAGAGGATGTGTAGATCAGGTGTTTGCTTTGAAGAATGTGTGTGAGAAATACTTAGAAAAACAAATGGATTTGTATGTAGCATTTATGGATCTGGGGAGGGCATATGAAAGGGTTGATAGAGATGCTTTGTGGAAGGTCTTAAGAGTATGTGGTGTGGGAGGTAAGGTGCTAGAAGTAGTGAAAAGCTTTTACCAAGGATGTAAGGTATGTGTATAAGTAGGAAGAGAGGAGAGTGATTGGTTCCTAGTAAATGTTGGTCTGCGGCTAGAGTGCGTGATGTCCCCATGGTTGTTTAATTTGTTTATGTATATGGTTGTTAGGGAGGTAAATGCAAGGGTTTTGGAGAAAGGGGCAAGTATGCAGTCTGTCGGGGGTGAGAGGGCCTGGGAAATGAGTTAGTTGTTGTTCGCTGGTGATACAGCTCTAGGGGCTGATTCAAGTGAGAAACTGCAAAGGGTGGTGACTGAGTTTGGAAAAGTGTGTGAAAGGAGAGAGTTGAGAGTAAATGTGAATAAGAGCAAGGCTATTAGGTTCAGTAAGGTTGAGAGACAGGTTAATTGGGTTGAAAAATTGAACAGAGAAACATAGGAGGAAGTGAAGTGTTTAAGATATCTGGGAGTGGACTTAGCAGTGAATGGAACCATGGAAGAGGAAGTGAGTCACAGGGTGGGGAAGGGGACAAAGTTCTGGGAGCAATGAAGAATGTGTGGAAGGAGAGAACATTATCTCAGAGGGCAAAAATGAGTATGTTTTAAGGAATAGTAGTCCCAATAATGTCATATGACTGCGAGACATGGGCTATAGAGAGGGATGCACGGAGTGTGGATGTGTTGGAAATTACATGCTTGAGGAGAGTATGTGGTATGAGGTGGTTTGATCTCGTAAGTAATGAAAGGGTGAGAGAGATGTGTGGAAATAAAAAGTGTGGTTGAGAGAGCAGAAGAGAGTGTGTTGAAATGGTGTGGACATATGGAGAGAATGAGTGAGGAAAGACTGACAAAGAGGATATATGTGTCAGAGGTGGAGGGAACAAGGAGAAGCAGGAGACCAAATTAGAGGCGGAAGGATGGAGTGAAAAAAAAATTTGAGCGATTGGGGCCTAAACAAACAGGATGGTGAGAGGCATGCAAGGAATAGAGTGAATTGGAATGATGTGGTATACCGGGGTCGATGTTCTGTCAATGGACTGAAACAGGGCGTGTGAAACGTCTGGGGTAAATCATGGAAAGGTCTGTGAGGCCTGGATGTGGAGAGGGAGCTGTGCTTTCAGTGCATCACACATGAGAGCTATAGACTGAGTGTGAATGAATGTGGCCTTTTTTGTTTGTTTTCCTGGCACTACCTGGCTGAAGCTGGGGGTAGCAATTCAGTTTCCTGTGGGGCAGGGTAGCACCAGGAATGGATGAAGGCAAACAAGCATGAATATGTACATGTGTGTATATGTATATGCTTGTGTATGTGTATAAGTATGCATATGTGTATATGTTGATATGTATACATATATGTATGCAGATGTGCATGTATGGGCATTTATGTATATAATATATATCTTTCTTTTTCTTTCATACTATTCGCCATTTCCCACATTAGCGAGGTAGCATTAAGAACAGAGGACTGGGCCTTTGAGGGAATATCCTCACCTGGCCCCCTTCTCTGTTCCTTCTTTTGGAAAATTAAAAAAAAAAATGAGAGGGGAGGATTTCCAGCCCCCCACTCCCTTCCCTTTTAGTCGCCTTCTACGACACGCAGGGAATATGTGGGAAGTATTCTTCCTCCCCTATCCCTATATATGTGTATGGGCCATTCTTCATCTGTTTCCTGGCACTACCTCATGACGTGGGAAACAGTGATTAAGTATAATAAATAAATAAATAAATATTAACAATGTTTTCCACAGAGATTAGCCATATCAGTCAATACAATTGGGTTTAATTGAGCTTACCCAATTTCAAATTCATTAATCACATCAAATCAAAACCTCTTTCCATAATCAAGGTAAAAACTCAGCATTCTAAAACTTCAATTAAGTTTAATTATGCTTACTATGGGGCATAACTCATTTCAGGTTTCTAGACACTAAGTAATATGTTGATGTTGTTGTAAACTTACCTTTGAAGTAATAGAAAGATGAAAGTCATAAAACTCAGAGTATCGTCTGAACACATGCCAAAGTTCTTCTTGCCCAGATGCATCTCTACGCATTACACTCACAATGTAGATAGCATGTGATTTGCTTCCTTCTCGAACAATCTCTGATATAAGGGAAACAAAATAATTAAAGGATTTATACTAAGACCTACTGCAATAGTAAAATTTGCAAATTCTAATACTTTAGTCAGTGTTACTTATCATAGTACTAATATGAATTTGCTAGTGCAAGTGCTCAATTTAGCAAAATCTATCATTATGTTGTAATGGACAATCTCATCACATTAAACTTCACTAAATCATATTATGTGGGGGAAGAGTGGGTCAAATTATCTAAGATCCAAATCAAAATAGTAAAATTTGTGTGGGGCTATTTTTGGATACTTTCTCATAAAGTGTATCACTCTGATCAAAAGCACCATTTTGAAACCAGCTATTACCATTAATTTCAACAAACTTCTTTCATAAAGAGCACCCACACTCAATACTGAACTCATATTTGGCAAAATATAAAGTGCAATAGCAATACGTGTATATCTATATCATTATGATGCATCTTTTTTCATAATTTGTTCAGACTCAGAATGCATTTCACTCATGCACATTTCATACTCTGACATCAATCACCAGGAATGTAAAGTGGGCTTCACTTATGTATGATAAGTACTCACAAAGTTGAGTGGGTAAGTGAAGTTATGGCAGGCTGGGTAAGCACAGGTCACCCTCTCCCACAAACTAATGCTCCCCTCTCAACCAATATCATCTCACCTTCCTGCACTCAAATTCATCTTAATGGCATGTATTTTGAGGCTACACAAATTTTCATCTACCACTTAATCTTGATTTCACAGATTTATTTACTTGCTACTATATCTATTATCAACAGTTCATTCCTAATTAGTGGGGTGCATCAGGTACACATACAACATCTACAACATTAATCAAACAGAATCTCAATCTGTCCAATGTGATGAAATAAATCATGGACTTCTACACTCATAGAAGTACTCCTTACTTTTTCTCTCTATAAATAACAATATGTTGATTAGTCAGTTGAGACCAGACTCCATTCAAACCACTTCCATACAAAAAAGCTTCCACTGCATCCAATCCCTAATCATTCCTTAAACATCTTCATTTGAAATACTATATTCCTAGCCTTAATCAATTCTTTCACATTTATTCATCCATCTACATCATTCGCATTCTGCATCTCTCAGTACTTTCTATTGTACTAAACCCATCCCTCACTTTATGCAAGGGTTATGTCCTTTAAAAACCTAACACAAAGAGAAATTGCATATAGTTAACCTATAAACAAACTGAAGTTTTGGCATACTTTCAACAGAGCATACCTACTTAGTAGCAAATCATGACTGCATAAAGAGATGGGTAAAAGTAGGTTTCGAACAGAATCGTGAAATCACATAAGGTGGTCCCACATAAAGCAAGGGATGGGTACACAATATCTTCTTGAATAGCCCTTCATCTGCTATACACTATATATCCACACAGTTACAACAGCCTTTCATGCATTGGCCTGTTTGATGAACTCAGCACCGATTACTTTTTCAAAAGATGTAAAGATAGAAAAATTAAGAGGCCATAACATTAAACTAAGCAAACTACTTGTACAAACGATGTAAAGAAGCACTTTTAAAGTATGGGAGAACAAGGATGAACGGATTGCAATGAAAGATGAAACATGAACAGCACAGAAAAGTCTAAAAAGTTGTGTTACGGTAGATAAAGAGAAGTAGCCCCATGAATGCAAAACACCCTCTTCATACAGTACAAATAAGTAAGTACACTAAATAGATACCATATGACCCAAGCAATCTATTCATTTGAATCTTTCTTTAAGAAAAGATTCTCTTTGTCCATGCAGTCTCCTCTTATTCCCTAATCTTCATATTTCTCTGAGAAAGTTATGGGTTTTCTTTAACTTCTTAAATCCAAGATATATCACTTCCATAATTTCTCTGTAATTTCACATTCTTTCTTTTATATCTCCTCTTTATTTCTATTGTGATTATGCATCCCCCAGTCCTTGAGAATGTCTTGTATATAATATAAATTTTTCTTTTTCTCTCTTGAATATCTCCCTTCTTTTTTGGCCCTCTTCTGATGCCTTTTCGTATTTCACTTTACATTATAACATTCATCATCTTCAAACTCCTAACAATTCTTAATCACTTATACTCTTCTACAGTCATGTTTGAAAGCTGTCACTTTACCCTTATATCAAGTGAGCAATAAGTTAACACAAAACATATTTCATCTATTAATCACATCACATGATTCTCCTGACGCTTTCTCGTTCATATCCAGATATTTTCTGTCATACATCATCTACCCAGCAACTTCTCAACACAAGTATCATATTCACTTTCTCACTAACTAAATGAAATAAGTGACAATGCAAATACCTGTGTCAATAATCTTTGCATTAAGAGTATATGATTTGGAGGTCAGACTGGGAGAGCGAGAGTGACAGGGAGATGGATGGAGTGACCCTCCTGGTTGTGGAGACTGTGCTCGGGATGATCCTCTGGATACATTCTGAAATTAAATAAGAAAATAACATACTTATCCAATCTGTACTGCCAGGATAATGTTGCTACTTAACATTTGAAATACCTTTTCTCTCTGATGCAGTATCCTAAAAAAAATGAGACATCTCAGGCATTTAGGAGGCTAGCACCTTCTATCACCACTGATGTAGCACAAACATTCCCCAGCTATACCTAACCACTAACCTGCAGCAGAAGTGTGGGTGAGGTGGTTTGATCGAGTAAGTAATAAAGGGGTAAGAGAGAGGTGTGGTATTAAAAAGTGTGTGATTGAGACAGCAGAAGAGGGTGTGTTGAAATGGTTTGGACATATGGAGATAAAGAGTGAGGAAAGGTGGACAAAGAGGATGTATGTGTCAGAGGTGGAGGGAACAAGGAAAAGCAGCAGACCAAATTGGAGGAGGAAAGGAGTGAAAATGATTTTGAGCGATCAGGGCCTGAACATACAGGAGGGCGAGAGGCATGCAAGGAATAGAGTGAATTGAAGCGATGTGGTATACTGGGGTTGACGTGCTGGGCAATGGATTTAACCAGGGCACATGAAATGTCTGGAGTAAACCATGGAAAGGTCTGTGGGGCCTGGATGTGGATAGGAAGCTGTTGTTTTGGTACATTACACATGACCAACTAAAGACGGAGTGTGAATGAATGTGGCTTTTTTTGTCTGTTTTCCTGGCTCTACTTTGCTGAAGCAGGGGGTAGCAATGCTGTTTCCTGTGGGACAGGGTAGTGACAGGAATGGATGACGGCAAGCAAGTATGAATATTTATGTACATGTGTATACAAGCATTTCTTCTTCTTTTATTTTTTTTTTGCTTTGTCGCTGTCTCCCGCGTTTGTGAGGTAGCGCAAGGAAACAGACGAAAGAAATGGCCCAACTCACCCCCATACACATGTATATACATACGTCCACACACGCAAATATACGTACCTACACAGCTTTCCATGGTTCACCCCAGACGCTTCACATGCCCTGATTCAATCCACTGACAGCATGTCAACCCCGGTATACCACATCGATCCAATTCACTCTATTCCTTGCCCTCCTTTCACCCTCCTGCATGTTCAGGCCCCGATCACACAAAATCTTTTTCACTCCATCTTTCCACCTCCAATTTGGTCTCCCACTTCTCCTCGTTCCCTCCACCTCCGACACATATATCCTCTTGGTCAATCTTTCCTCACTCATTCTCTCCATGTGCCCAAACCATTTCAAAACACCCTCTTCTGCTCTCTCAACCACGCTCTTTTTATTTCCACACATCTCTCTTACCCTTACGTTACTTACTCGATCAAACCACCTCACACCACACATTGTCCTCAAACATCTCATTTCCAGCACATCCATCCTCCTGCGCACAACTCTATCCATAGCCCACGCCTCACAACCATACATCGTTGTTGGAACCACTATTCCTTCAAACATACCCATTTTTGCTTTCCGAGATAATGTATGTTTATGTGTATATGTTGATATGCATATGTATGTATATGTGTATATGTCGATATGTACATGTATGTATATGTGCATGTACGGGCATTTATTTTTTTTTTTTTTTTTTTTTTTTATACTTTGTCGCTGTCTCCCGCGTTTGCGAGGTAGCGCAAGGAAACAGACGAAAGAAATGGCCCAACCCCCCCCCCCATACACATGTACATACGTCCACACACGCAAATATACATACCTACATACATATATGTGTGTATATGAGTGGTTGGGCCATTCTTCATCTGTTTTCTGGTACTACCTCACTGATGCAGGAAATGGCGATCAAGTATAATAAATATAAAATATAAATGTACATAGAGAGGCTGTACTTTTAGTGCATTACACATGACAGGTAGAAAATGGATGCTGAGCACACGATACCATTTCTTTGTCTGTTTCTGGTGTTATCTCACAAAACTAGGTAACAGCACATAAGTATGAAAGAAAGAAATATCTTTATGTTACCCCTGGGGATAGGAGAGAAATAATAATGCCTATGTATATCCCTCATATCAAATAAGGTGAATAAGAGGGGTGAGATTGGGGGCTGGAAATTATTCCCCTCTGTATCACTTTCCAAAAAGAGAAACAGAGGAGGGATCCATGTGAGGATCTTTTGCCTCTAAAGGTCATTCATTTGTTCTGGATGCTATCCTACTAATGTGTGACAGATCAAACATGTCAGAAAAACTATTTGAGCACATATAAATTATGGAGAGAATGAGTGAGGAAAGATTGACCAAGAGGATATATGTGTCGGAGGTGGAGGGAACGAGGAGAAGTGGGAGACCAAATTGGAGGTGGAAAGATGGAGTGAAAAAGATTTTATGTGATCGGGGCCTGAACATGCAGGAGGGTGAAAGGAGGGCAAGGAATAGAGTGAATTGGATCGATGTGGTATACCGGGGTTGACGTGCTGTCAGTGGATTGAATCAGGGCATGTGAAGCGTCTGGGGTAAACCATGGAAAGCTGTGTAGGTATGTATATTTGCGTGTGTGGACGTATGTATATACATGTGTATGGGGGTGGATTGGGCCATTTCTTTCGTCTGTTTCCTTGCGCTACCTCGCAAACGCAGGAGACAGCGACAAAGCAAAAAAAAAAAAAAAAATAAATTATTCTATTACATATCATAAAACTGTAAAAGTTTATAGTGCATAAATCTTGTTATACTTAAAAAATGAGGAATATAATCATTCCTTTACCCTCCCACTTTAACATAAAAGAATTTCCTGTAATCTAAAACAATGTCCTTTTACATGTCTGCTCCTTCTCTGCTGACTATAATCCACATGAAGGCAGTAGCCTTAGAACTCCCATTACCATACACTCTACATTAACATCAGTAGAGGAGTTATTCTAGTAACTCTACAGAAATCAATAACATGATCTTCTTACTTTGAGATAGTTATCATTGGAATGAGCAGAATGACTTGACGTGACAGAGAGAGTATCTCCTGGCAAACCACTCACTGATGCCACTGGGTTTGATCCATCGAATTCATCACCCTGCAAAATATCTTACATAAATGGGCTGACTGTTATATATAAAAATATTAGCCATGAAACAAAGAAGGAAGTAAACTTTTATTAAATGGGAATGAAGCATTCCTCCACAGAAAAAAATCTGTAATACAGGTTGAACCTCTCTAATCCAGAGACCTGTGGTCCAGCAACTCATGGTCTGGCACATTTTGAATCTGCCGTCATCAGTCTGTGGACCTGCCACCAAGCAGTGCTGTTAGCAGCGTTAAGGCACCAAAATCTGTTTACACTACAGTCCTGTTAATTTCTTATTTTCATTTTTTTGCTGAAAATGAAAGTCAGAAAAGTTTGAAGTTTCGAAAAATTTTGAAAGGTGTCAAGAGTGTAAATTTAGACCGTGCACTTATAAAGTGGTTTAAGCTCCCATGTAATGAAGGTGTAAGCATTTCTGAGGAGATGCTTATTGAGTAGGCCAAAGTTTTTCTTAAAGAAATAAATCTAGATTCTCTTTCTTCTTTCATACTATTCGCCATTTCCCGCGATAGTGAGGTAGCGTTAAGAACAGAGGACTGGGCCTTTGAGGGAATATCCTCACCTGGCCCCCTTCTCTGTTCCTTCTTTTGAAAAAAAAAAAAAAAAAAAAAAAAAAAAAAAACGAGAGGGGAGGATTTCCAGCCCCCCACTCCCTTCCCTTTCAGTCGCCTTCTACAACACGCAGGGAATACATGGGAAGTATTCTTTCTCCCCTATCCCCAGGGATGAAACCTAGATTTAATCTAAATTTAGATTATGACTGTAAATATTCACAAGGATGGTTACACAAGTTTAAGTGGAGACATGGGATTTCAGGATACAGTGTGCGTGGTGAAAAGAGTAGTGCTGACATGGAAGCTTGTAGTGTAAGGTAGTATTAAAAGAATCGATAAAAACTCCAATTCTCTATTAAACAACGAATAAAAATATGTACATATGTACAAGGTAAGAGAGTGTACCTATGGTCATTCGTTACTCTTACTACGCATCACAAAGCTGCGAAAAAGTTTGTGGATGAATATGAACAGTTAGTGGCAGCAAAAATCTTAGCCCCAGAACAAGAGTATGATGCTGATAAATCTGCCCTGTACTGGCATCACATGCCACAAAAAACCCTCGCCCAAGATATTGTGGAGTCTCCATTAGGGGGTACTTCTGATGTAATTTGATGTAACAATTAACACCTTGTTTGGAAGCATTAATGGTTCTATCATTTCCTGTTTTAAGCTTTGTTCTACCTTTGATAACACAGCAATATGTAAATGGAATGAGCTGGCAAGACAAGGAGTTGAGCATATATGTACATAGGGGATTCCTGTAGGGGTCAATTTCTATTTTCCTGCATTTTCTGTGGTCTGGCAATGGCCAGGTTCCAAGGTTGCCGGATTAGGGAGACTCACCCTGTATGTGCAGTTCCATATCTGATGGTCTTGGTCTCTCCTTGCAGCTCCTCTATACACATAAAAAATATAATCTTCCTACTGATAGTATTTTTCATGCTCCCAGACTTTGGATGATAATACATACTTGTATTCCATACTATTTCAAAGCTGGTTATTGTCTCACTTCTCTTTTACTGCTTCCTTTTACCTTTACTTTTCTCTGTCTTTTCAAACTTCCTTCTTTCTACATACCACCTTATGTATGTTTAATGAAGCAATTATTTTGATATTAATCATCTCATTTCATAGTTCATGACAGTTTTGATAACTTTTCTGTTAATCAAACCAACAGACTGAGTTTTTATGCAAACATTTGAGTATTGTTGACAATGGATATTGTGGAGATGGTTGGTGGCTGAAAAGGATGGGGGTGATTCAGGATGCATCAACATACTTTTAATGTAAGAAAGCTGCATGTAGAATTCATGGATTGAAAACTGATTCATCACTGATCTTTTGGCAACATCATGCATCAGTGTGAAGTAAAAGAAAGGTATATATGGATAAAAACTTACCTGTTCTAATGAGTTGAAGCTTATATCATCAAGGGACTGAGAATCTTCCTCATCAGATCTTGATGGATCTTTTAGCAGATCTAGCTCTGCCAAGAGTCGAATATACCAAACTGATCTAAAAGTCAAAATAATATGATTATCTACTCTTTAAGTACTTTTTACCAATAAACTTACTATCAAGTTTTTTGAAATTTCTTTTAAGGTCATAAGGGCATCCTCAACATAAGAGCAATATAAAACAGCAAACAAAAATGATAATGTATATGGAAAAAGGAGCTAAAAGAAGGTACAATGTCAAATCATTTTTTTTTAATCTAACACAACAAATCTTAATGTTCTATTGCACAGCTGTCATTTTGTCTGGAAAGTAAAAATAAATTTTTTAGCTACAACCTACAATAAGCTGCTTGCAATGCCAACAATCCCTCTATCTTTTAATTATATTAAGAATGTAAAAAGAAAAATCATAATCATTTAACTTACAAATACAGTAGTGATAGGACCTATTCAGCTATATACTGAGGCAAAATACAAGCATAAAATCAAACATCAAATGGATATCATGCTAAAGATGTCAAAAAAGGAAGGTTTGAAGTATATAAAGATAATTTTCAGAGAAAAGCATAGCAAGTGAAAGAACATTTTTTCCTTTTCATGTAGGCAGCTAATCACAGACAAAAGTACTTAATAAAACCACGCCTTTAACTGGATTAAAAAGAAAGATAATTAAAGTGAGATGAGGGAAAATATGATATGAAATTTTGGAAAAGTGGAAAATCTGGCTTTCTGATGTTGGAAAAGACGAAAGAAGGCAAGGAGTCCCAAAGCTTAGTAAAAAATCACAAGAGCCCATGAGTTGCTAAATCCCCTATATATAATCAGATCATACTTGCCTAGTATTACATGGTCTAAGTAGTGGTAGGGACATACAAAGAGCCAGTTCTCATTTTCAGAAGCAGAAAAAAAGTAGTGTCTACTGATAGAGAATTAGCACTGTGGCACTGGGAAAATGGGCTAAATTTTGAGACCAAACTGGAAGAATTGAAAACTTGGCCAAATAATGGTGGGTGACTAGTATAATGAAGACATGAAAAATGCAAAGGGTTTAGAGAAATCTGAAAAGTAGTGAATTTGAAATAGAAGAAAATGTTCAAGAGATGGGGCCCCATGAGTTAAAACTTCTTCCCCTCACAGCAAAAATACGTAATTACATACACAGCAATTCTTTGAAAGATGCAGAGATAGAACAACCAGAGGCAATAGCATGAACTTAAAGAAGAAACTTGCTATAAAGTATGAAAATTGGTACTCTTATAGAGATGAATGGAATAAACTGATTTTGAGATAGTGAATGTGGAAAGCATTCTTTCTTTTTCTTTCATACTTTGCTGTTGCCCACATTAGCATGGCAGTGCCAGGAACAGATGAAGACAGGCCACACTCACTCACATCCATTCTTTAGCAGTCATGTACAGTGCAGAGAAAAGGTTAAAATGTGTTATGAGAGTAGAGAAAGTTCACAGAATGGAACTCCATACAGTACAAACAGGTAATTAAACACCAGTGGGAAGGACTTGGAAATTGACACTATTTAATATGTCACCATATTGCCACCTAAAGAGAACTGTACAGAAGACAAACTGCCTACTGAAAAATTATGAGAATTGCATTTAGGGTCATGGATATGGGAATGTTTGACAAGCTATTCACAATGTATGACTGACCTAAACTGGAACAAACTTCATGTTTGGTCAGTGTAAATAATAAAAAAAGGACTAACAGAGTAAGTTCTCAGGAAGACTACAAAGACAGCAAATGAAACAAGAGAGATACAGTACAGGTTAAGGAGGGCTGCTATACATTTCCCCACAACAGTAAAGAGAGGAGTAGAGAGTTGATCACACCCTTCAAGCTTCAAAACTAGTTTGACAATGCTGAGGTGAATTGTCTTTCATGATTGATGAGATAAAGTAACCAGAGGCCATAAGAGGAAATTAAAATTGAAAGTTGCAGGAAAATACGTAAAGTTTGATACTTTTATAGCATCAAAGAAGTAAATGAACGGAAAGAGTTATGTGATGAAATTATGAATGTTTACTAATATAAAAGACACCAGAATAAGTTCAAGAGATGGGACGAAGCAAGTGCAGAACTCTTTCCCTCCCTCAAAGGACCATACAAATACATAATTATACCTCAAGTTTGGTTAGATTTAAGACAAATATAAAAACCAAGAATTTGGTATAATAAACATCAAGGGTTTTACCTTCTGAATGCTGGTAAAAATAACTCAGCCTCCTGTAATGTCATAAACAATGCTGCCTGAACCTCATCAAACCAAGTGTCTGTGACCTTCTCAGAACGCATACGGAGAATCAGCCTCTTAACAATGCTGTCATCTATTGCTACTCTTGGACTGGCCTGTTATAAGAATATGAAAACATAACATTAGGAAAATTTCTAAAAATATAGGTTTTGAAAAGTGAAAAACCTTTTCTCTCTGAGGCAAAGTCCCAAGACCATAAGAGATTCTCTAGAATATTTTTCATGGAAAATGAGGGTTAGACCTCCCAACCCCTGACATTTCTGGTGCGAAAATGCTGGTGTTTCCTATTCTTCACTAACCACCCTCCCAGGGTAAACAGCTGGCTTGTTTCGGACAGAAAATGTGACTAGATACACTTGATAAATGACTTGACATACAGTTCAAGGTGTTACTGAAGAAAGGCAAAGTGCTATGGGAGTGGAAAAGGGCAAACATAATACCTATCTATGAAAAAGGAGACAGGGAAGAAATACTCAACTACAAACCAGTTTCATTGATGAGTGTGGTCTGTAAGGTACTGAAAAATATAATAAGAAAGTAGATGAATGACTTCCTGCATAAAAGAAATCACTTAAATGCAAGAAATACATCTTCAAGGAAAGGAGACCATGTTTAACGAACCTCTCCGATTTCTGAGAGAGTGAACTCTGTCTAAGGCAAAAAAAAGAAGCCTAGGCAGAATGTTTATATATGAAATACCAGAAATCTTTTGACACTTACCACATGGGAGGCTGATTAAGAAACAAGGAGGAGACTCCATCAATGGACAGATGCTTACCTTAGTGGAAGGGAACAAAGGACAAATGTCAGAGAAGCCATTGTAAAGTAGGTGTTGGTAACCTGTGGTGCCACAGGGTTCTGTTCTGGGACTGCTACTCTTCTTGACCTATGGGAGTGACTTACCAGAAGGTATAAACTCCTACTTGAATATGTTTGCAGATGATGCAAAGGTAATGAGGAAAGTGAAAAGTGAGGAAGATTGCATTACGTTACAAGGGAACCTAAACTGACAGCTAAGTTGGTTTAATAAATGACATGAAAATGCATTGGGAGTTGACATTATACCTAACTTGTTGAGAGGGTCTCACCTAAGGAGAATACTACGTCACAAATTGTCTACTGGCAAATGTTAGAAAAGCATTTAAATATATGGATAAGGAAATATTCAAAAAGCTGCTCACATCCCACATATGGCCAAAGCTTGAATATGCTTCTCAGGTTTGGCCACTACACCTAAATCACAAAGAGCTAAAAAAAGAAGGTCCAGAGGAGGGCAACAAAGACATACCTGGATTAAAACAACTGAGTTGCAGAGAATGGCTAGAGGCCTTAAATTTGCCCACTATAAAAATTATATGAGTGAGAGATGACCTGATCACACCCTTTCAGTTTTTAATCCAGATTATTGCTATAAAACAGAGAACAGTTCTTTGAAAGATGCAGGGATTGAACAATCAGAGGAAAGAACAAGAGCTAAAGTAAGAACTTATCAAAAAAGATATAAGTACTTTTATAGCATGCAAGTAGTGAATGAATGAAGAAAAAGAGTGATGAAATAGCAAATGTGGACAGCATGCAGGAGTTTAAGAAGTTCTATATAAATAAAAAAGTGCAAGAGATGAAGAATCATGAGTGTAGAACTCTCTCCAAGTGAAACATTATGTATAACAGCTACAGAGTGGATGAGCAAATAAGGACATTCTTCACCTCTTCCTGGTGATACATCATAATGCTGGTAACATCAACCAAATATTACAAAATAGTAATCATTCTTATTATCATAGAGCCAGGAACAGATGAAGAAAGGCTGCATCCGCTCATAATCATTCTGTAGCTGTCATGTGTAAAGCACTGAAACCATAGCTCCCTGTCCGCAACCAGGCCCCAGAGACCTTTCCAAGGTTTACACTAGATGTTTCACATGCCTTGGTTTAGTCCACTGACAGCATGTCAACTCCTGTATACCACTCATTCCAATTCACTCTATCCTGTGCATGCCTTTCACTCTCCTTCATATTCAGGTCCCAATTACTCAGAACATTTTTCACACCATCCATCCACCTCAAATTTGGTCTCTTTGTTCCTGTCACTTCTGACATAGCCTTTGTCAACCTTTCCACACTCATTCTCTCTATATGTCCAAACCATTTCAGCACATCCTCTTCAGCTCTCTCAACCACATTCCTTATACTACCACACCTCTCTCTTACCCTTTCATTACATACTCTGTCAAACTACCTCACAGCACATATTGTCCTCAAACATTTTATCTCCAACACTTCCACCCTCCACTGCACAGCCTTATCTATAACCCAAGCCTCGCATCCATATAGTAATGCTGGAACAATCATTCCATCAAACATACCCATTTTTGACCTAACAAAGAAAGCTCTCTTTTTCCATACATTCTTCAGAACTCTTAGAACCTTTGCCCCTTCACACAACCTATGATTCACTTCTGTTTCTATGGTTCCATTTGCAGCCATATCCACTCCCAAGTATCTAAAACACTCCACTTTCCCTAAATTTTCTCTGTTCAAACTTAAACCCCAACTAACCTGACCCTTAACCCTGCTAAACCTAATAAACTTGCTTTTATTCACATTTACTCTAAGCTTCCTCATTTCACGCACTCTTTCCAAAGTCAGTCACCAATTTCAACAGTTTCTCACTCAATTCTGCCACATGTACTGTATCATCATGAAGCAACAACTGATTAACTTCCCAGCCTCTCTCATCCCCTACACACCACATACTCACCCCTCTCTCCAAGACTCTAACATATGCCTCCCTCATCAACCTATCCATAAACAAACTGAACAGCCGTGGTGACATCCCACACACCTGTGGCAGACCAACCTTCACTTAAAACCATTCAATCTCCCTTCTTCCTACTCATACACATGCCTTGTACCCTTGATAAAAAAAAAAATCACTGCTTCTAGCAGCTTTCCTCCCATGCTGTATATTCTTAAGACCTTAACAATGAAGCCTTACACCTACACTTTTTAGCATAATGTGCTGAAACACCTACAAAACTTCTACACACTATCAGAGTGAAAGCAGCCAACAAAATATACTTCTGAAGTGATCTTTTTCATTGTTACAAGAATATCTTTGAAATTGTAAATACTGAAAATGTAAATACTGAAGGCTGGACAGAAAAACATACATGAGACATTTAAGGGTTAACAGACATTCTAATCACAATCTTGTCAACTGTTTAAATTCATAGGCATGTTTGAGTTGAAGATTTTTTTTTTTTTTTTTTCAAACTATTCGCCATTTCCCGCGTTAGTGAGGTAGCGTTAAGAACAGAGAGCTGGGCCATTGAGGGAATATCCTCACCTGGCCCCCTTCTCTGTTCCTTCTTTTGGAAAATTAAAAAAATTGAGAGGGGAGGATTTCCAGCCCCCCGCTCCCTTCCCTTTTAGTCGCCTTCTACGACACGCAGCGAATACGTGGGAAGTATTCTTTCTCCCCTATCCCCAGGGAGATATGTACTTTTATTTATGGTAACCTACAGCTTAGATATTTACAATTGAGTTTCTATCCCAAATGACTCCTCTTTATTATAATTCCCATATCTTCCTTTTTTTTTGCAAAGCCATCAGTACCTTTTAAAAAGCCTATACTCACACCCTTCTTTCTACTGCATTTAAGTGTTCCACTACCAATTAAGTGCATCTCACTTGTATATCTAATGCACCTAATATAATTTTCCTAAAAATAACTATAATTTCCATCCTCATACATTCATCACTTACTTCTCTCACATTCCATTAAGTCATGTAAATTCACATCTGCTGTTGTAAGTATAAATGAACAGTGCATGGCAAAAGCCAAATGCACCTTCCTTGGAAATTAACTTAATGAATTAGAATCCTCAGCTTCAACTCTGTAAGCTAACAAAATGCAGGGACACCCAGTTTTTGGGAAAGACCTATTACCTACCAAATAACGGCACATCAAGCACAAACTTTCCACAAAAATACGTAACAACCATACAACATATCATACTTTGGTGTGCAAAGTGAGAGGGTTAGGGAAAATGATTTGGTAAACAGAGAAGAGGTAGTAAAAGCTTTGCGGAAGATGAAAGCCGGCAAGGCAGCAGGTTTGGATGGTATTGCAGTGGAATTTATTAAAAAAGGGGGTGACTGTTTGTTGACTGGTTGGTAAGGTTATTTAATGTATGTATGACTCATGGTGAGGTGCCTGAGGATTGGCGGAATGCATGCATAGTGCCATTGTACAAAGGCAAAGGGGATAAGAGTGAGTGCTCAAATTACAGAGGTATAAGTTTGTTGAGTATTCCTGGTAAATTATATGGGAGGGTATTGATTGAGAGGGTGAAGGCATGTACAGAGCATCAGACTGGGGAAGAGCAGTGTGGTTTCAGAAGTGGTAGAGGATGTGTGGATCAGGTGTTTGCTTTGAAGAATGTATGTGAGAAATACTTAGAAAAGCAAATGGATTTGTATGTAGCATTTATGGATCTGGAGAAGGCATATGATAGAGTTGATAGAGATGCTCTGTGGAAGGTATTAAGAATATATGGTGTGGGAGGCAAGTTGTTAGAAGCAGTGAAAAGTTTTTATCGAGGATGTAAGGCATGTGTACGTGTAGGAAGAGAGGAAAGTGATTGGTTCTCAGTGAATGTAGGTTTGCGGCAGGGGGGGTGTGTGATGTCTCCATGATTGTTTAATTTGTTTATGGATGGGGTTGTTAGGGAGATGAATGCAAGAGTTTTGGAAAGAGGGGCAAGTATGAAGTCTGTTGGGGATGAGAGAGCTTGGGAAGTGAGTCAGTTGTTGTTCGCTGATGATACAGCGCTGGTGGCTGATTCATGTGAGAAACTGCAGAAGCTGGTGACTGAGTTTGGTAAAGTGTGTGAAAGAAGAAAGTTAAGAGTAAATGTGAATAAGAGCAAGGTTATTAGGTACAGTAGGGTTGAGGGTCAAGTCAATTGGGAGGTGAGTTTGAATGGAGAAAAACTGGAGGAAGTGAAGTGTTTTAGATATCTGGGAGTGGATCTGGCAGCGGATGGAACCATGGAAGCGGAAGTGGATCATAGGGTGGGGGAGGGGGCGAAAATTCTGGGAGCCTTGAAGAATGTGTGGAAGTCGAGAACATTATCTCGGAAAGCAAAAATGGGTATGTTTGAAGGAATAGTGGTTCCAACAATGTTGTATGGTTGCGAGGCATGGGCTATGGATAGAGTTGTGCGCAGGAGGATGGATGTGCTGGAAATGAGATGTTTGAGGACAATGTGTGGTGTGAGGTGGTTTGATCGAGTAAGTAACGTAAGGGTAAGAGAGATGTGTGGAAATAAAAAGAGCGTGGTTGAGAGAGCAGAAGAGGGTGTTTTGAAATGGTTTGGGCACATGGAGAGAATGAGTGAGGAAAGATTGACCAAGAGGATATATGTGTTGGAGGTGGAGGGAACGAGGAGAAGAGGGAGACCAAATTGGAGGTGGAAAGATGGAGTGAAAAAGATTTTATGTGATCGGGGCCTGAACATGCAGGAGGGTGAAAGGAGGGCAAGGAATAGAGTGAATTGGAGCGATGTGGTATACCGGGGTTGACGTGCTGTCAGTGGATTGAATCAAGGCATGTGAAGCGTCTGGGGTAAACCATGGAAAGCTGTGTAGGTATGTATATCTGCATGTGTGGACGTATGTATATACATGTGTATGGGGGTGGGTTGGGCCATTTCTTTCGTCTGTTTCCTTGCGCTACCTCGCAAACGCGGGAGACAGCGACAAAGCAAAAAAAAAAAAAAAAAAAAATTGAAGCATTAAGTATACAGATAGGATGACAGTGAAAGACACGATAAATCCAAAAATCTATCTACTACTACTAAGTAGAGATGAAAAGAATTCATGAATCTTTCATACACACTTTTTCTGAAAGATACTGTTCATAGATCATTTCTGCCTCCTCTTTATGAGATGAGAAGTCATGAGCAGAGAAGTGGTCATGGCAGAGGTCTGGCATACTCATCCCAGCACCCTGGGCTTCTGATTCCTCTAGATGTTGAAGTCTTTCCAATTCTAATGCACAAAGTCTTTCATTTACTGTAGCACGCCAACCTACCAAGAGAAATACCATAACTTACTTCTTATAGATAATAGCGAGGGCACACAAATCTGAAATAAAATGATACTGCATAAATTAATACAGTATATAGGAAACTTTTCCTTTTTTTCTTATCTGCCTTTTCCACCTGAATGATGAGGGCCCCAATACTCCAAAAGCCTCCTTCAGCCCATCCTTTTATCATGTGGGTTACATGAGGATTCTATAAGACAGCAATGGGTGGGAAAAGCAAGCATTACTCCACCCATTAGATGGTGTGTCAGGAGGTCTTAACCATCTAAATACATATGTGTATATGAGTGGATGGGCCATTCTTCATCTGTTTCCTGGCACTACTTTGCTGATGCAGGAAGCAGTGATTTAGTATAATACGAAAAATAAATAAAAAATAATATAATAAAATTTGGTAACAAAACCCTTTTACTTGTTCTGATGCTTATATTCTGCAATACAAATAAACAATTGAAGTAGCTTTAACTCTGCCATTTATGTGTACTATGTGACCATCTGATTATTCTCAAAACAAAAATGACACAAAATGCTAAAAAAATTAGTACCAATATCAGGTTCTAAATTCAATAAAAAAAAAAGAATGAAAACTTACATTCAATATTCAAGTATAAGTTGATGTAATGCTGAGCATTAATTGATGCCATATAATTGAGAATATGATCGAGAGTAAGACTATTCTTCAATATAGCCTCCAATGGTAGCTGGAACAACTTTCCACGGGCTAACTGCTGGTAGTCTAAATTCATAGGCAGACCTTAGGGTGAGACAAAATTTATATACAGTACAGTCTTCTGTAAAAAAAAAAAGGAATCCAACAGTTACATTATACAGTCAAATCTGAAAACAGTGGTCACACCTGTGAATGTAATGAAATCATTAATTCAAAAAGATGATAAAACCAAGACAAAATCCTATATCACAAGAACAAAACCGAAAGTAGAATATGTGATTTTATGCTGTTTTGAAAAAAAAGTCATTCACCTTAAGGAGAAAGTCTGTCTCGGTACTCAAGCATCACAGAAAAAACAGAAGACACTAAAAAGGGTGTCATAAAATAAAAGTGATAGCGAACAGATATTCATGAGAAGAGCTTAGAAATGTAAGATGATAGTGAGAGTGACAAAGATAAAGTTTATTCATTAATCTACACACAAAGGATTATTTCCTGTGACACATTACAACAGTTCAAATTATAACAGTTCAAGGAGAAATTAATTTTTTCTGTGTAGTAATACAAAATACTTGTATCCTCACGTTAACAACCTCAAATGAAGATAATTCCCCTTTACTTTTCCTCCTTATTTTCCATTTTCATAAACCCTTGTTCCCACCTTGTCAATTTATCTATAACAATTACCTCTGCTTCCATTTATACATGGAATACTGACAGCACACAGCCAGTCAATTCTGTCACATACAGTATATCCCTAACTTAGTCTGCAGTGCTGAAATGAACAAGCCCTTTCATATTACTACAGCAGCACTTAATTATTCACTTTGGACACTAAGTTAAGGGGCGGTTATGCTTAAAAAATATATTACTTTCTAAAGTAGAGAATGAGTGAGGAAAGATTGACCAAGAGGATATATGTGTCAGAGGTGGAGGGAATGAGAAGTGGGAGACTAAATTAGAGGTGGAAAGATGGAGTGAAAAAGAATTTGAGTGATTGGGGCCTGAACATGCAGGAGGGTGAAAGGCGTGCAAGGAATAGAGTGAATTGGAACGATGTGGTATACCAGGGTCGACATGCTGTCAATGGATTGAACCAGGGCATGTGAAGCGTCTGGGGTAAACCATGGAAAGTTCTGTGGGGCCTGGATGTGGAAAGGGAGCTCTGGTTTCGGTGCATTATTACATGGCAGCTAGAGACTGAGTGTGAATGAATGGGGCCTTTGTTGTCTTTTCCTAGTGCTAACTCGCACACATGAGGGGGGAGGGGGTTGTTATTCCATGTATGGCAGGGTGGCGATGGGAATAAATAAAGGCAGACAGTATGAATTATGTACATGTGTATATATGTATATGTCTGTGTGTGCAAATATATGTGTACATTGAGATGTATAGGTATGTATATATTTGCGTGTGTGGACGTGCATGTATATACATGTGCATGTGGGTGGGTTGGGCCATTCTTTTGTCTGTTTCCTTGCGCTACCTCGCTAACGCGGGAGACAGCGACACAGCAAAATAAATATATAAATAAATAAAGGCTCCATTCAAGAAGGGATGTCTTCATTAAGGAGAGGCTTTGAATAAGGCATAGCATACACAAGGCTAAAAAAAACAGCAAAAAAGAGAGTGAACAATCTACATAGGTGGGCAAATTGAACTTAAAATTGGCCAAGTCACTCACAGGTAAATACACAGGTCTGCATTGCTCAAATGAAGGCTTTGTCACCATCTTCTGATTACATCTCATGCTAAGCACATTCTTCAATTCTAATGGGAACCTAAGCAGCTAGCTATTGTTTATGAGCCACTGATTTCTTTGTTTTCTTGCAAACACTCCACACCTTCTGCTTGGCATTCAATCACAGGTGGAATAGAATAGCTCACGCCCTACCTGCATACCAAAAAGTCTCTAAAATACTTGCTAAGGTGTGAGAAGTAATGTCACACATGTTTTGTAAATAAACTGTCCAAGAATTTGATTGTTGCTGTACACAATAACCACTGATGCAGAAGAAAGCAATAATACCTATAGTTAAACAAGAGTTTACCCAAATAAGTTGTACAAAGTTGGAACTGCTCTCTTTTCATTCATATGAGACTCCATTCCCAGTTGATTAAAATATGACAGCAAGCTGCTGTAAGTGAAGGAATGAACACCAATTATCTACAACAAAATGTATCACACTCAGTTTGAGGGGTTAAGTGAAATTTGTCCACATTAATGCAATGATAAACAAAAAGCTGAGTTGCTAGTGGAATACACAGTTGTATAAGTAGAAGTATAATTCAACCACAATCGGAATCAGCAAGAAACCAATTTTGCACTGGTATCTTTGATGTTGATCATTTGACTGCTGAATTGGACCACTGAAAGGCTGTGTATTAAGCTTTCTATGCCCATTTTGGCATAGTAACTGACATGACCAATGTTGAGGGACATGATACCACCGAAATATATCTTTTTTTTTTTTTTTTTTTTTTTTTGCCGCTGTCTCCTGCGTTTGCGAGGTAGCGCAAGGAAACAGACGAAAGAAATGGCCCAACCCACCCCCATACACATGTATATACATACGTCCACACACGCAAATATACATACCTACACAGCTTTCCATGGTTTACCCCAGACGCTTCACATGCCCCGATTCAATCCACTGACAGCACGTCAACCCCGGTATACCACATCGCTCCAATTCACTCTATTCCTTGCCCTCCTTTCACCCTCCTGCATGTTCAGGCCCCGATCACACAAAATCTTTTTCACTCCATCTTTCCACCTCCAATTTGGTCTCCCACTTCTCCTCATTCCCTCCACCCCCAACACATATATCCTCTTGGTCAATCTTTCCTCACTCATTCTCTCCATGTGCCCAAACCATTTCAAAACACCCTCCTCTGCTTTCTCAACCACGCTCTTTTTATTTCCACACATCTCTCTTACCCTTACGTTACTTACTCAATCAAACCACCTCACACCACACATTGTCCTCAAACATCTCATTTCCAGCACATCCATCCTTCTGTGCACAACTCTATCCATAGCCCACGCCTCGCAACCATACAACATTGTTGGAACCACTATTCCTTCAAACATACCCATTTTTGCTTTCCGAGATAATGTTCTCGACTTCCACACATTCTTCAAGGCTCCCAGGATTTTCGCCCCATGGTTCCATCCGCTGCCAGATCCACTCCCAGATATCTAAAACATTTTACTTCCTCCAGTTTTGCTCCATTCAAACTTACCTCCCAATTGACTTGACCCTCAACCCTACTGTACCTAATAACCTAATATATCTAAGGGCAGAAAAGTTCCAACAGCCATATCCAAAGGACCTGGAGGACTACCTCCCTGATGAGTATCATCAGCACACTAAGGGAAAGTCAGAAGTCCCTTAAATGCACATTGTGAAGTAGGCATTATATAACAGGATATTGATTTTTGCAATGTTGTGTTGCATTAAGAATTCAGGTTCCTATCACAGTGTCAAATGCTGAATAGGAACATTCATTCTCGACTTTCAAAAGCAGAACTCTTCATGATGTCTTAAGTGGAACAATAAGAGGAAGCTACACTTCGAAAACATTATGGATATCTGTAGAGATCAGTCATAGAAGAAACACTTCCAGGACTGAGCAAGAAGTTGAAGTCACTTTCATTTATGATACTGAGAAATAAATTTTCATTTCTCAGTAGACATGAGGTGCTTTGATCAAAGAGGGTTTGATTGCACTTGGATGTCCACTGTTACTAAATAAAGTGATGTAATTTTTAAGATTGTCTGTATCATCATTTTGGGAGCAAAATGATTACCACATGTAAACCAAGCATGCTTTCTCCTTCATGATGTGACCTCATTAATAGTGTTGAAGGTGGAAAATTACTTTTGAGGTCACTTTCAACACTGAATGTAGATTAGGTATTTACTTTGAAAAATATGTGTCATAAATGTCTGGAAAATGTGATGAAATTATATAATAGTTGGTACGTAGCCAACGACCAGGGAGGTATATTACAAGCACTACCCACCTGGGTATTGAGAGGGTTAGTGATGGCTGCAAAGTGAGTCAGCACTTCAGTGGTTGTCAGCTGCACTCCTCTGACCCAGGTAGCTGTCTTTTCTTTCTGCCTCACCCACACAGGGACTACTAGCATTTTGTCCACAAACATACAATCTCTCCTTGTCAAGCATATCAATTGATGACACTTAACTCACACAGCTCATTCTTCACAACTATAGATTTTCCTTTGGTGAGCACTATTTGCTAGCCCTACCAATTGGCAAAATGGTAGGAACAGTAGACAGTAGTAGGAAGGAACATTTACGTAGGAGCATTAGGTAGAAACATAAGGTACAAGTAGTAGGTAAGAATATTTGGCAGGAGCATTAGGCAGTAGTAGTCAGTTGGAACATTAAGCAGGAGCCTCTGCAAACACTGCATTAGACTTGCTCTCTGCCACTGGCCTTTTAAGGGTGAGGCACTAAATGCTAAGAAGCACACTGGAGTTCACCAGTTATGGAGACTTAATTGCTGTGGCCACCCCCTTGTGGGAGACCTAGAAGGGAACAGGCATCAAAGATACCGCTAGACATACTGATAGATAGAAAAATTAAGGAGAGTGTATGATAGAGATGACAGAGGAACCTTATGGAATATGCTATGGATATGTGAGGTGCATGGCAAGTTAATAAACACAGAGAAGCTTTTATTCAAGAGTAGACCATACATTCAAGAACAGGAAGAGGGTGAGTGGCTCCTGGTGAAAGTAGGCCTGTGACAAAGATGCGAGATGTCAACATGGCAGTTTAAGCTCTTTAAGGATAGGGTGATGGACCTTAATGTGAGGGTCTTGAAGCAAGGGTCAAGTCTGCAGTATGCTGGAGGTAGATACCATGAAAAGTGAGTCAACTGATTTTGGCACATGACACGAATCTGGTAGCAGACTCCAGTGAGAAACTCGTTTAGCTGATGACAAGGTTTGAAAGTGTGTGTGTCAAAAGGGAAACTTTGAAGTACATGTGAACAACAGGAAAACATTAAGGTACAAAGGGGAAGGTGAAATGCTTTAAGCATCTGAAAGTGAACACAGCAGCAGATGGAATCATAGGGGCTGAAGTAAGTAACAGGGTTGAAAGGGGGTTTAAGGTCCTAGGTTGCATTAAGGAGCATGTGGATGGAAAGGTTGGTGTACTAAGGGCAAAGATGGGTATACGATAAAATATGCAACCCCAGGGCCCCTTTAATGGAGCCCCTGCATTGTCAAGGCTGTAACCTATGCAACAGCATGGAAAGGTCCTGTCCTTGATGATGCAATACTTCTTTCTATATGCCGTTGATGATATTGCATCATCAAAAGTATCCTAATGCTCACAGTGTTACCACTTGCTGAAGGGGTCTAAGAACACTCAAAGAGATTTAAAGGAACAGTAGTCCTATCGACATAACTATGAGGAAATAAGCTTTTGGCCTTGAATCCAAGGGAGAGGGAAGGGAGTAGATGTGATGGAAATGAAATGACTGAGGATGATACATGGCATGAGATAAGACAATGCCAGAAATATGTGTGGCAGGGAGTGTAGTCTGCCTGAGAGGGGTGTACTGACGAGTGCAGTGATCAGAGCATTTGGAAAGGATAAGTGAAGAGGAAGGTCTGACAAGGGCATGCTGGAGTGCTTGATGCACATGGACAAAATGCGTGAAGAGTGAATAAGCAATAGGATCTATGTGTCAGAAGCAGAGGAAACAAGGAGGAAAAGGGGGACCAAGGAGATGGATGAATGGAATAAGGGAGGCTCTGGGTTATCAGAGCTTGAACATCTATGAGGCTGAGAGGTATACATTAGATAGAAACAAATCAAAGTACTGCAGCAAATGGGGACAAAAGTATTATCTAATGAGATGAACCAGGGCACATGAAGCAGCAAATATTGTCTGTAGGACTTGGCTGTGGATTACTGTCTCTGGTTCTGGTTCATTACACATGACACATGTTCATTTGCTCCTTGTGCTACCCTGCTGAAGCAGAGAAAGTAATGAAGTTGAAAAAAGAACTCTTTATATACAAATTACTAATCCTTAAGATGATGAACAATTATACCGAAAATTTCTGCCTTAAATGAATTAGCACATGAGAAATGTATTCTTTTTAAGTTTTATTAAGTACTTATCTCCAACTGTTATCTAGAGAAAATTCCTGCCTTAGAGAATCTCTTAAGCTTTATGAACACTACTTACCCAATGAATCAGTTTCTGAACCTTTGTCTATTCTGTTGATACGAGTGTCTATAACATGCTTTACAAATTCCAAACTCCCTAACTGTTGCTTAACTTCTGTGCCTTCATCACGACCTCCTGAATCACGGGATCTCTGAGGGACAAAAGAGTAACAGTTAAGTCATTACCTGTGATTTCTTATACTTGAGCATGCATCTGCACTCAAACATTCATACATATGCATGAACACAAATGTCTGTGTAAGCTTGCAAGCACATTTGCAGATGCATTTCTTTTTAACAGTAGCCAATATGGCATAGGCAAATAATGAACATCTCAGATGAAAAGGAAAATGAAAAATATTAAAAAAATAAAGAAATAAATGTGAGCTCCTCAGGTGCTTTTAGGACTGACTCTTAAAGGTAAAAAGGTCACATTGTAGCAAGAATGAAAGATGAAAAAAGAAGAGAATCCCATTGCTTCCAGCTTCCCCACATGAAAAAAGGAGACATCAATGCTCACATGAATAGCCTCAACACAGAAACTATGGGAAGCAGCAGCCAGTTATATGCCACTGGTCTAGGACTTAGTTGTTATGACACACACAGAAAGTTTATGGAAGATGTTGCAAAAATGATACCTGTAGAGCAAACAAAGAGTAGCAACATCACAATATATAAAAAGGTACAATTAAAGGGAGGTGAAACCAGGTAAGTTAACTAGGCAGAAGGCTCTTGATTCCAGTCTAGTCACCTATGAGTACCTACAATGCAATTTTTTTTAGATGGCTGGGTAAGTGATCAGTGCTCACCATGTCTTGATCATAGAATTATAATGTCTCTCTCCACCACCATTCCTCTTTTGCAGTTGTCAATCTGAGATTCATCAGAGACTGACCTAACCATATATATATAGCTTTCTTTTACATGTTTACATGGAGGGAAGAGAGTAGATGACTGAATAAACCCCTGAAGGATATCATTTTTGACTAGATAAGAGAATAAAAAGAGAAGTCACTCCATCAGCAGCAACTCCAATGGAATGAGTATAGAGGAAGTTAAGCATTAGAGAAAACAGAGAAGCTAAAAAACCAAAAGACAGAGGTCCTGAGAGCAATGACTTATGCCACATTCTGTCAAACTGGAGAAGTCAAATGCCAAAATAAAAGATTCACCGAAATCCCTAAAATGAGAGATCCAGAGATAAGTCACATAGGAGAAAGCATTCTCAGTTGACATTGCACAACAAATTTTGAGCATCAATGTTTCATCCTGCCATATCCACTCCCAGTTACTTAGAATACTCCACTTCCTCCAAGTTCTCCCCATTCAAACTCACACTACAAGCAACCTGTCTCTTTCCACTGCTAAACTTAATAACTTCACTTCGATTCACAATTATTTTCAGCTTTCTCTTTTCACATACGTATCCAAACTTGGAAACCAGCTTCTACAGTTTCTCATTTGAATCTGCCACCAAAGTCGTGTAATCAGCAAACAGCACCTGATTTACCTGCAAAGCCCCCATCCACCTGCCCCCCCTCTCCAAGATCCTCATATTCACCTCCCTCACAACCCCATCCATAACAGGTCAAACAGACTGGTGACATCATACACTCCAGCCACAGACCCACCTTCCCACGAAACCCCTCACTCACTCACTCTCTCTTCCTACATGAAGAGATGCCTTACTCTCTTGATAAAAGCTACTCACTGCTTCTAGCAAAGTTCCTACCACAACAAATTTTCATAACATGTTCTATAAAGCATCTCTATCAACCCTATCCTATGGCTTTTCCAAATTTATATGTGCCACAAAAATATCCTTCTGCTATGTTAAGTATTTCTGATACAAAATCTTTAAAAGCAAACACCTGACCCAAGCACCCTTTACTTCTCCTGAGTTCACACTTATCCTCCCCAATCTGATGTTCTGTGAATGTCACCACCCCTACAATCACTAAATGCCAATCCAAGACAACATAAAGCTAAAACATTTCCCTATTCTTGGATGAATTGGTACATGCCAATGAGCATCCTTTAAATCCAGACTTATGGTCCATATATTTCTCAGCAAAACAATGCAAATAATTACACTGCAGTGACGTAAACTTTCATTGTTAGGTTTTGTTTGTTTGAGAACAAAGATCAAGAGCCAAACTATAATAAAATGAAAAATATAAAGCACAAACAAAAGTAATGGTTGGGCTGATCACCAAAACAAATTCGTCACCTACATAATCTACTGTTGAAGCTGATATGAAGGTTACCTCAAAGTTAACTAGTTCTCAAGGTAGAATGAAATACTTACCATCTGAGTCACAAAAGACCCACAAATTAATAACAGTGTTGCTCATCCAGCATCTCTGAAGGTCAAAAATGAGAGTAAAGAGGTCATAAGTTAACATCAAACAATGGACAGAAGGTCCAAAAATTGCCATCTAATAAGTGTGAACTGAGGATGGGTAAAGGATTGCACGTAGATTCTCATAGGGTTCAGTCCACTGATCAGAAACAAAAGCTATATCTATATTCATTTTATTATACTTGATCGCCATTTCCCACATGAGCAAGGATACAAAAGCAACATTCACTAATCAGTTGAACATCTGTACATTCACATTCAGCATCCTGACACAAGCCAGCAAAAACAAGAGAATTACCCCAATACTAATAAACTTGAACCTAGAATAAGGGAAGAAACTGAACATAGTTAACTTACTGATCAACAAATAACTAAGATCATCCTGTGGCTTAAGTCCATCTGATGTCAATGGCTCCACATAAGTTATTAGATGGTTCCCAACATCAATAAAAAAAAGTAGTGAAAGTTTCAGGACATACTGCCTATAATCCTACTCCAGCTACATATCAAACCAAAGACACATGAACTACTTTTGCATGAAAGTCCTCCAGGATTTCAACTCTAACAACAGAAAAACAACAATACTGGTGATGAAACTTGAATCTGAAGACTAGGAAACTTGCATATCTTTGAAAAATGGAGAACTTGAAGCTCATCTATGGTAAGTGAGGGATGTGAAAAGTAGGGCTGTAAGCCTGAATTACAAATGAAATCTATTAAGTTTAACACTTGTATCACTTATCAAACACTTGCAAGACTTCAAGAAACTTTTCAACCTTTCACCCCTTCAGAAGCCTAAATCAAGTGTAACTTACAGAGTTAATGACTTTTATTTTGCTTAGTCTGAATGCTCTCCTTTAAATGTTCTAGAATCTAAATCTGAAAAAAAACTATCAGGGAGAGCTGTGAAATAGTGCTGAACCCTAACCTTGAATCTACCGAAACAGGATCCAGTCATATATATACCTCATTTACTGTCATCAATAATTTGCTTCTCCATGGATGTCAATGATCACATCTCAATAAATGAGTCAAAATGAAAAGATAGTAAGTCTGTCAATGAGTGAGTAACCATCATGAACGTAGTGAGTTATGCCAAACATGATGGGGATGCAGCATTCAAATGAATTAGGCTGATATATAACTGGTTCCTAATGGTTGGGGAGGGAGGAGATGACCTTTTAGATTTGAGGTTACCACTTTATCAGTCAAGCAACTATTTCATGGTCATGATACCTTTCATCTAATCCTGGAAGAAAGATAAGTTAATAAGTGTAAGACTTTTACAATGATAAAAGCTCACATCATTTCATGCTTACTACAGCCATAAAAAAAGCTTGTACACAAGAATGTTCGGTTGCCACTTGATACTGTATGATATTTTGCAATCATATTCAATAAATATCTAGATACAGGATGTTGCTGTATATCTTGTGAACACTGGAGATTTCTAAGAAATGGCGGGAAATGGCGAATAGTATGAAAAGAAAGATATATATATATATATATATATAGCGCAAGGAAACAGACGAAAGAAATGGCCCAACTCACCCCCATACACATGTATATACATACGTCCACACACGCAAATATACATACCTACACAGCTTTCCATGGTTTACCCCAGACACTTCACATGCCCTGATTCAATCCACTGACAGCACGTCAACCCCGGTATACCACATCGATCCAATTCACTCTATTCCTTGCCCTCCTTTCACCCTCCTGCATGTTCAGGCCCCGATCACACAAAATCTTTTTCACTCCATCTTTCCACCTCCAATTTGGTCTCCCACTTCTCCTCATTCCCTACACTTCCGACACATATATCCTCTTGGTCAATCTTTCCTCACTCATTCTCTCCATGTGCCCAAACCATTTCAAAACATCCTCTTCTGCTCTCTCAACCACGCTCTTTTTATTTCCATACATCTCTCTTACCCTTACGTTACTTACTCGATCAAACCACCTCACACCACACATTGTCCTCAAACATCTCATTTCCAGCACATCCATCCTCCTGCGCACAACTCTATCCATAGCCCACGCCTCGCAACCATACAACATTGTTGGAACCACTATTCCTTCAAACATACCCATTTTTGCTTTCCGAGATAATGTTCTCGACTTCCACACATTCTTCAAGGCTCCCAGGATTTTCGCCCCCTTCCCCACCCTATGATCCACTTCCGCTTCCATGGTTCCATCCGCTGCCAAATCCACTCCCAGATATCTAAAACACTTTACTTCCTTTAGTTTTTCTCCATTCAAACTTACCTCCCAATTGACTTGACCCTCAACCCTACTGTACCTAATTACCTTGCTTTTATTCACATTTACTCTTAACTTTCTTCTTTCACACACTTTACCAAACTCAGTCACCAGCTTCTGCAGTTTCTCACATGAATCAGCCACCAGCGCTGTATCATCAGTGAACAACAACTGACTCACTTCCCAAGCTCTCTCATCCCCAACAGACTTCATACTTGCCCCTCTTTCCAAAACTCTTGCATTCACCTCCCTAACAACCCCATCCATAAACAAATTAAACAACCATGGAGACATCACACACCCCTGCCGCAAACCTACATTCACTGAGAACCAATCACTTTCCTCTCTTCCTACACATACACATGCCTTACATCCTCGATAAAAACTTTTCACTGCTTCTAACAACTTGCCTCCCACACCATATATTCTTAATACCTTCTACAGAGCATCTCTATCAACTCTATCATATGCCTTCTCCAGATCCATAAATGCTACATACAAATTCATTTGCTTTTCTAAGTATTTCTCACATACATTCTTCAAAGCAAACACCTGATCCACACATCCTCTACCACTTCTGAAACCACACTGCTCTTCCCCAATCTGATGCTCTGTACATGCCTTCACCCTCTCAATCAATACCCTCCCATATAATTTACCAGGAATACTCAACAAACTTATACCTCTGTAATTTGAGCACTCACTCTTATCCCCTTTGCCTTTGTACAATGGCACTATGCACGCATTCCGCCAATCCTCAGGCACCTCACCATGAGTCATACATACATTAAATAACCTTACCAACCAGTCAACAATACAGTCACCCCCTTTTTTAATAAATTCCACTGCAATACCATCCAAACCTGCTGCCTTGCCGGCTTTCATCTTCCGCAAAGCTTTTACTACCTCTTCTCTGTTTACCAAATCATTTTCCCTAACCCTCTCACTTTGCACACCACCTCGACCAAAACACCCTATATCTGCCACTCTATCATCAAACACATTCAACAAACCTTCAAAATACTCACTCCATCTCCTTCTCACATCACCACTACTTGTTATCACCTCCCCATTTGCGCCCTTCACTGAAGTTCCCATTTGCTCCCTTGTCTTACGCACTTTATTTACCTCCTTCCAGAACATCTTTTTATTCTCCCTAAAATTTAATGATACTCTCTCACCCCAACTCTCATTTGCCCTTTTTTTCACCTCTTGCACCTTTCTCTTGACCTCCTGTCTCTTTCTTTTATACATCTCCCATGTGTGTGTGTGTGTGTGTGTGTGTGTGTGTGTGTGTGTATGAGTGGATGGTTTGTTCTTCGTCTGTTTTCTGGCGCTACCTTGCTGACGTGGGAAATGGCAATTAAGTACAATAAATAATCTAATGGTATGAGACAGGCTATATAAACGAATCAAAATTTGAATAATATCAACACTAATCTAACAAATTCCAATAGTCAAAGCCATTAATCATATAAATATCAACAATTACTCACCAAACTAGTCATCTCTTTAATGACTAAACTTCTTACAGCATCTAATTCTTCAACATTATTAGTTGTTTTGATCACATTAACAAATAGTTCACTTGTTACTGGAATGTCTGTACACTGAAAACAAACAAAAATTAATATGAATAACAAGAGTAAGAAATTCATGGCTGATAAAATGAAAATTCTTAAAAAGGAATGATAACTTCTAGTATATGGTAAAGCAGATTGCAAGACTGAGAATTATCTGATAAGAATTATCAAAAATAACAAACTGATTGTGCATATCTTGTACAGAATCAGTTTTGTTCTAAGGTTAATATCATTCTTTCAGAAACTGTTCTGAATAGGGTGAGCACAGATTAATGCTATCTTTCCTATATTTACACTTTCACTTCTTGTTAACAGTATTTCAATATCATCACTACATCTGTAAGTAATACTGTACTCATCAAAGCCAGTATGATATTTTTGATCCCTAACATCAAACATTTAAATAGTTTATATGTCCTTATTTTTCTATTCAAATCTTCTTTTATATTCAAGTCTCCTGAAGCTACCTCTCAAGCTTTATTTCCAAACATTGGCTTTTTGTATATATCAGTACTATCATTTCATCCGTATGTAATACTGTACTGCATCAATAAAAGCCTGTAAAATACTTCTCTACTCTTAATAAAACATTCCAGTACCTTAATACCTTATCAATTTTCTTGAAGCTACTACCAAGTTTTATAAGCATCTCTCAAACATGAATTAATTTGTTGGTCCTTGCTCTTGGGTTTGTTTATTCAAAATCTGTGTCATTCCTTCAGACACTATTTTGGAAATGTCAGTCACTGACATTCTGTTCTTAAATTTTTTTTTTTTTAATGTTATCAGCTGATTCTCTATTCTAATACTGTTTACGTCATGTAACCAGTCAACCGGCATATGTTGGAAGCCATCTTTTAAAATTTGAATTACTTGATTATTTTTCTATCAATCTATATTCTTTTGGGTTTTAATGACTTATCACATTTACTAATAACCAGTATTATATGGGATAAAGGAGAAAAAATACTTCCTACATATTCTCTGCATGTCACTGGGGGCAACTGAAGACAGTAGGAGCAGAGGGTTGTATTTCAATTTCTAAAAGTTGGTACTGAAGAAGGGACCAAGTGGGAATTGCTCATCTTCCTCAAAGGCTCAGGCTGGGGTGTCTGAATGTGTGTGGATGTAACCAAAATGAGAAGGGAGATGTAGGTAGTAAGTCTGAGGACAGAAATCTGGATGATTTGGCTCTGAGTGCGGCAAAGCTCAAGGGGAAGGGGGAAGAATGGTTTGGAAATGCCTTACATGCAAAATCAGGGGTTAGTGTTAGGGCAGAGGCAAAGGAAGGGGAAGCACTTCTATTGAGGAACGAGTTGTGAGAATGAGTAAAAGTGAAAGGATGTGAGGCCTAGAATGATGGGGGTAAAAATGAAAATGAAAGTGGATTACAAGTGGTGGGAAATTATAGTGTTTATGCACTAAGGAAGAAAAGAGGAGTATGTTTTAGGATGAGCTGTGTGAGAGTTTCTACAATTTTGATAAGAGGAATCAGGTATTAGTGATGAGTGATCTGAATGCAAGAGTGAGCAATGTGGCAGCTGAACTTATAACTGGAGGTCATGGGGTATCCAGTGATGTGAATGAAAATGGTGAATAATCAGTGAAATTGCGCTGAAAAAGGACTCTTGATTGGAAATACCTAGTTCATAAAAAGGGACATATATATGTGGGTGAGTAGGAGAAGGTAACTATGCATCTTTTGGATTATGCACTAATTGATGTGGAAAGAGAGACTCTTAGATGTGAATGCACTGAGAAAGGCAGCTAGTGGGATGTTTGATCATTACATGAGGGAGGCAAGGGTGAGGTTTGCAGACTTTCAGAAAAGAGCGAACACTATGGGTGGGAAGAGTGTGGTGACAGTGCATGAGCACGGAAAAGAGGCTTATGTGAAGGGATACCAAGAAAGACTGGGTGTAAAAAGGCAAGACGTAAGAAAAAATGAAGCAAGGGAATTGGGTGAAGAATGGTATGTATTTATAGAAGCAGTGCCAATATGTCCGAGAGGAGTGTGTGGCATATGGAAGACAGGAGGTAGCCATGTAAGAAAGGCTGGAGAGGGGCGGAATGATGAAGTTGAATTCCCAGTGAAAGAGAAGAGCAAGACATCCTTGAGAAAGAGAAAAGAGAGATGTATGAGCCTTACTTACAAGGAGAATGTGCTAGTAATAGGAGGTGTACATGTGAAAGCAGGAAGAGGTAAAGAATAAGCTGCAGGGCTGAAAAAGAGGGCAAATTAGAGTCTGTGTGAGCAAGTATAAGCAAACTTCATTGAGAAATGAACATTTTTTTGGAAGGAGATTACTAATGATTACTAATGAGAAAAACAAGAAAACAAATGGGAGCATCAGTGAAGCCAGCAAATGGGGAAGCAGTAACAGGCAATGACATTAATCGAAGATGGATTGAGTACTATGAAGGACTATTGAAAGTGTCTGATGATGCGGTGGCATATGGGATGTATAGGTCAGGGAGATATACAAAGTGAGAGAGTCTTGGCAAGTGGATTTGTAGAAAGGTGGTGAAAGCATCACATAAGATGAATGTGGCAAGGTGACCTGAGTAGATGGGACTGCAGAATAATTTCTCAAAAGAGGAGGTGACTGTGTTGTTGACTGGTTACTTAAAACCTTTAATGTATGTATGGTTCATGGTGGGATGCCTGAGAATTAGCAGAATGCCTGTACAGTAGCAAGGAACACAAAAGTGAATATTTGAAATAAAGAGGTATAAGTTCATTCAGTGTACCTGTTAAGTTGTATGGGAGAGTGGTGACTAAGAGGGTGGCGGCATGCACAGAGCATCAGATTGAGGAATAACGATTTGGCTTCAGGAGTGGTAGAAGATGCGTGGATTACGTTTTTGCTTTTAATAATGTGGGTGAGAAATACTTAAAGAAACAGAAAATGATAGAGATACTCTGTAGAAGATGTTATGAATATCTGGTGAGAGGGAAACCAGCTAGAAATAGTGAAGAGTTTTTATCAAGAGTGTAAGGCACATATGTGAGAAGGAAGAGAAGAGGGTGAATGATTCCATGTGAAGATGGGTCTCCATTAGGGGTGTGTGATGCCACCATAGCTGTTTAACATCATTACAGATCAGCTGGTGAGGGAGGTAAATGTAAGGATAGGTAATGTATGGAGACACCCCCCCCCCAAACACTTGCAGGATTATGTTTGTGGTGGCTCCTGAGAAGAGTGAACACACTAATTTGTGTGTACCTTGTGAATACCTTGTCAAATTCTAATTAAATTACATCTTTTTTGTTTTCTTGTTTTTAATTCTTTTTGTAGTAACAAAATGTCACATTTAATTACTAAAATCTGGTGGGGGGGGGGGGGGGGGTATAGGGTTTAATGTTTGGCATGCCTTCTTCAGGATATTCAGGAAAGCTGCACCCTTTTATGGACAGGAGCCACATTCCTGGATATCCTTTTAGAATTAGAAGTATATTAAAAAAAAATTAACTTTCTTACTGACTGGTGCACTTGAATGTCAGAGTCTTTGAATAACATTGATATCTCAAAATTTTGAGATGGAATATTTTACTTCAGCCTCTGATATTAGCAAAGGCCCTGAAATTGTCTGACCAGCTTTAAGAACGTGACTACAAAGTTAACATTGAAATCCAAACTTATCAGCTAAGTACTAACAGAGAGTGAATATGAATGCCATTCCATGGAGAAAGTATCACCCAACATAATATACAACTGAAAACATGAATGATCAATTATATGATCTTTGTAATCAAATAATGATGTATACGATATGCACTTACAGCCCATACAATAAGTGTATTGATATAATCCGGATCAGAGATGAGGGAAACTACAGGCATGATGACAGAGGATACCATAATCTCCACCACAGCGGCGCACAAAGGAGCATTTGAGAAGTCTTCAGGAGGTAATACGTAGTATAAAATAGTCTCTGCCAAGTCACTTAAATAATCTGATGAGAGAAGAGATTTGTTTAGAGAATATTTCAATATATGAAAAAATTACTTAAATAATTCACTTGTATTTCTAAGTAGCACAAATTTCTCAGAATCACTCATAATAATAGAGAAACAATAAAAATTGGTGATGGGAATGAATAAAGGCAGACAGTATGAATTATGTACATCTGTATAAATGTATATGTCTGTGTGTGTACATATATGTATTCATTGAGATGTATAGGTATGTATATTTGCGTGTGTGGACGTGTATGTATATACATGTGTATGTGGGTGGGTTGGGCCATTCTTTCGTCTGTTTCCTTGCACTACCTCGCTAACGCCGGAGACAGCGACAAAGCAAAATAATAATAATAATGATAATAAAAATTTACAGCAAATAGAAAAAGGAACTAAGAAACTAGGACATAAATCAAAGAACACAATATTTCTGTAAACAGATGAAATTAGGAAACTGAGGAATGTGAATAAAGAGCATGAAAAGTTTTAACATATGGATGAAAAAATTAGAAACTGAGGAATATGATCAAAGAACATGATTAAAAAATCCAAGCTGATTAAAGGAACTGAAAAAGAAATCAGCCAAAAGAAAGACAGTACATATACTATAGTGCAAAGGCTCAAAAGCACTAAGACAAATGGGTCTGATTTTATGAAACCCTGAAATAAATCAGTTAAAGGCAATACCCATTTTACAAAGATCAGATACCACTAAAAGAAATGGCAGTCAGTGGAGAGAAAGCTTCTTCAGCTTCGAGGATGCATTATAATCACAAGCAGGAAAATAATGGATTCCTGTCAGGTGAGAAGTTCCCCAACAAATTTGCAGCCCATTTCTTCAAATGATGATGATACAGCCTCGCTAAAAGTGATTTTTCTGTTCACGGTGTCTATGCCAGAACAGAAATGGGAAAAGATAATTTATACATATCTGGAGTGTACTTTCAGGTGGGTGGATATGTCAGGTGAGGTGAGTGTTGTTTTATGATTGCGAAGTTAATTTGGTGAGGGTCTGTTAATATAGGTTGTTCATCTGTGAATATCAGTTGTTCAAGTGCGAAGCAGTGGTCAGTTCTTTATTCCTACTTGGGACAGGTGACTGGTTATAGAGTGGGAAGGAGCTAGTGCTGTCGTAAAGAACTGAGTACCAGACATATACATATATACACATGTACATATTCATACTTGCTTGCCTTCATCCATTCCTGGCACTACCCCGCTCCACAGGAAAGAGCATCACTACCCCCTACTTCAGCGAGGCAGCACCAGGAAAATTGGACAAAATAGGCCACATTCATTGTGTAATGCGCCAAAACCACAGCTCCCTAACCACATCCAGGCCCCACAGACCATTCCATGGTTTACCCCAGACATTTCACATGCCCTGGTTCGGTCCATTGACAGCATGTCGACCCCGGTATATCACATCGTTCCAATTCACTCTATTCCTTGCTTGCCTCTAAACCTCTGTATGATCAGGCCCTGATCAAGTATATTCAATGTATGTATGGTCCATGGTGAAGTGCCTGAGGATAGGCAGAATGCATGCACAGTGCTACTGTACAAAGGAAAAGGGGATAAAGGTGAGTGTTCAAGTTACAGAGGTATAAGTTTGTTGAGTATTTCTGGAAAATTGTATGGGAGGGTATTGATTGAGGGTAAAGGCATGTACAAAGCATCAGATTGGGGAAAAGCAGCGTGGTTTCAGAAGTAAGAGGATGTGTGGATCAGGTGTTTGCTTTGAAGAACGTATGTGAGAAATACTTAGAAAAACAAATGGATTTGTATGTGGCATGGATCTGGAGAAGGCATATGATAGAGTTGATAGAAATGCTTTGTGGAAGGTATTAAGAGTACATGGTGAGGGAGGTAAGTTGCCAGAGGCAGTGAAAAGTTTTTATAAAGGATGTAAGGCATGAGTATGAGTGGGAAGAGAGGAAAGTGATTGGTTCCCAGTGAATGTCAGTTTGTGGCAGGGGTGCGTAATGTCTCCATGGTTGTTTAATTCATTTATGGATGGAGTTGTTAGGGAGGTGAATGCAAGAGTTTTGGAGAGAGGGGCAATTATGCAGTCTGTTGTCGATGAGAGGGCTTGGGAAGTGAGTCAATTGCTGTTCACTGATACAGTGCTGGTGGCTAATCAGGGTGAGAAACTCCAGAAGTTGGTGACTGAGTTTGGTAAAGTGTGTGAAAGAAGAAAGCTGAGAGTAATGTGAATAAGAGCAAGGTTATTAGATTCAGTAGGATTGAGGGACACATTAATTGGGAGGTAAGTTTGAATGGAGAAAAACTGGAGGAAGTGAAGTGTTTAAGATATCTGGGAGTGGATTTAGCAGCGGATGGAACCATGGAAGTGGAAGTGAGTCACAGGGTGGGGGAGGGGGTGAAGGTTCTGAGAGTTTTGAAGAATGTGTGGAAGGCGAGAACGTTATCTCAGAAAGCAAAAATGGGTATATTTAAAGGAGTAGTAGTTTCAACAATGTTATATGGGTGCGAGGCATGGGCGGAGGAGGGTGGATGTGTTGGAAATGAAATGTTTGAGGGCAACATGTAGTGTGAGGTGGTTTGATCGAGTAAGTAATGAAAGGGTAAGAGAGATGTGTGGCAATAAAAAGAGTGTGGTTGAGAGAGCAGAAGAGGGTGTATTAAAATGGTTTGGTCACATGGAGAGGATGAGTGAGGAAAGATTGGCAAAGAGGATATATGTGTCAGAGGTGGAAGGAACAAGAAGCAGGAGACCAATTTGAAGGTGGAAGGATGGAGTGAAAAAGATTTTGAGTGATCGGGGCTTGAACATACAGGAGGGTGAAAGGCGTGCGAGGAATAGAGTAAATTGGAACGATGTGGTATACCGGGATCAATGTGCTGTCAATGGATTGAACCAGGTTATGTGAAGAGTCTGGGGTAAACCATGGAAAGTTTTGTGGAGCCTGGAGGTGGAAAGGGAGCTATGGTTTCAGTGCATTACACATGACAGATAGAGACTGAGTGTGAACGAACGTGGCTTTGTTGTCTTTTCTAGCACTACCTCACGCGCACACGGGGGGAGGGGGTTTCTGTTTCGTGTGCGGTGGGGTGGCTTCGGGAATGGATGAAGGCAGCAAGTATGAATAGGCAAATGTGTATATATGTATATGTCTGTATAAGTATATGTATGTATATGTTGAAATGTATAGGTATGTATATGTGCAGGTGTGGGCATTTATGCATGTGTATGTGGGTGGGTTGGGCAATTCTTTCTTCGGTTTACTGCACAACCTCGCTAAGGCAGGAGACAGCAACTAGGTATAATGAATATAAATAAATAATAATAATAACAATAATAACAATAATTTTTTTTTTTTGCTTTGTCGCTGTCTCCCGCGTTTGCGAGGTAGCGCAAGGAAACAGACGAAAGAATAATAATAATAATAAAAATAATAATAATAATAATAAAAATAATAATAATAATAATAATAAATTTCCTGTGGGGTAGGGTAGCACCAAGAATGGATGAAGGCAAGCAAACATGAATATGTACACACATATATATGTACATGTCTGTGTTTGTGCATGTATATGTATGTATATGTGTCTATGATGATATTTATATTTTATTTTATTTTGCTTTGTCGCTGTCTCCCGCGTTTGTGAGGTAGCGCAAGGAAACAGACAAAAGAAATGGCACAACCCACCCCCATACACAATGTACACACACACACACGCCCACACACGCAAATATACATACCTATACATCTCAATGTACACATATATATACACACACAGACACATACATATATACCCATGCACACAATTCACACTGCCTGCCCCTATTCATTCCCATCGCCACCTCGCCACACATGGAATACCATCCCCCTCCCCCCTCATGTGTGTGAGGTAGCACTAGGAAAAGACAACAAACGCCCCATTCGTTCACACTCAGTCTCCAGCTGTCACGCAATAATGCCCGAAACCACAGCTCCCTTTCCACATCCAGGCCCCACACAACTTTCCATGGTTTACCCCAGATGCTTCACATGCCCTGATTCAATCCACTGACAGCACGTCATCCCCAGTATACCACATCGATCCAATTCACTCTATTCCTTGCCCGCCTTTCACCCTCCTGCATGTTCAGGCCCCAATCACTCAAAATCTTTTTCACTCCATCTTTCCACCTCCAATTTGGTCTCCCACTTCTCCTCGTTCCCTCCACCTCCGACACATATATCCTCTTGGTCAATCTTTCCTCACTCATTCTCTCCATGTGCCCAAACCATTTCAAAACACCCTCTTCTGCTCTCTCAACCACGCTCTTTTTATTTCCACACATCTCTCTTACCCTTACATTACTTACTCGATCAAACCACCTCACACCACACATTGTCCTCAAACATCTCATTTCCAGCACATCCACCCTCCTATGATGATATGTATATGTATATGTATGTATATGCATGTGTATGGGCATTTATGTAGATATATGTGTATATGAGTGGAGTGACCATTTTGCTATTTCATGTTACGCGGGGTGGCAACAGAAACGAATGAAGGCAGCAAGTATGAATATGTACATGTGTATATAAGTATACGTCTGTGTATTTATATGCATGTATACAGTGAAATGTATATGTATATGTGCAGGTATGGGCATTTATGTATATACACGTGTATGTGTATGTGCTACCTTGTTGACATGGGAGGCAGCGATTAAGTATAATAAAACAAATAAAACCATATATATTATCCCTAAGAATAGGTGAGAAAGAATACAGCCCACATATTCCCTGCATGTCGTAGAAGGCAACTAAGAGGGATGGGAATGGGTGGCTAGAAATCCTCCCTTCCTGTATTACTTTCCAAAAGAAGGAACAGAGCAAAGAGCCATGTAAGGAACTTCCCTCTAAGGCCCTGTCATCTGTTGTTGACACTCTCGCACACGCAGGAAATGAGAGAATGTAGGTAGAGAAGAGAGTGAATGGTTCCTAGTCAAGGTTGGTCTGCAGGAGGGATGGGTGATGTCATCATGGTTGTTTAATTTGTTTATGGATGGGATGGTTCAGGAGGTAAATGCAAGTCTTGCAGAGAGGGGTGAGTATGCAGTCTGTTGGGGATAAGAGGGCCTGGGAAGCGAGTCACTTATTGTTCAACAAATACAGCACTGGTGGCTGATTCAAGTGGGAAACTGCAGAAGCTGGTGATTGACTTTGGAAGAGTAAGTAAAAGAAAAAAGTTGAGGGTAAATGTGAATAAAAGCAAGGCTATTAGGTTCAGCAGGGTTGGTGGACAAGTTAGTTGGGGTGTAAGTTTGAATGGAGAAAAATTGGAGGATGTGAAGTGTCTTACATGTCTGAAAGACGACTTGGCAGTGAATGGAACCACAGCAGCAGAAGTGAGTCATAGTAGGGGTGGGGGAGAAGGTTATGGGAACAATGAAGAATGTGTGGAAAGAGAGAAAATTTTCTTGGAGAGCAAAAATGGGTAGGTTAGAGGGAATAGTAGTTCCAACAATGTTATATGGTCGCAAGGCATGGGCTATAGATATGGATGCATGGAAGAGGGTGGATGTGTTGAAATTGAAATGTGTGATGACAATATGTGGTGTGAGGTGGTTTGATCAAGTAAGTAATGAAAGAGTAAGATATATGTGTGGAAATAAAATGAGTGCAGTTAATTTCCTTTACCCCACATACTTTTTTAGTGTAATAAAAAACTTTCACCACTGGAAAACTCAAAATATGTGCAGTGACTCTAACAAAAGATTCTCAATGTGATACCCATCTTTATATGCTTGAACAGATACTTATACGATCACTGTTAAAGATAAAAATTTCTTTAAGATCACTCTTAAAGATAAAATTTCTTTAATCAAATCTGAGTTGCACAACCTGTAATATCAATTCCTGCAACAGCATACATTTTTTTTCAAAATCTATTGAATATGTAAGATCACCTTTCTCTGCATCTGACTTTAGACATACTTCATCACGACATATATCTTTTTCTTTTTCAGCTTCTCGGTCAAAGAAATGATCAATCAACTCTTCACTAGTGGCCTTCCCTCGTGCTGATGATCTAGCTTCTCGAAACAACCGCAGATGACATGCTATGTCGTCAACAAGTCGGGTTGTAAGATAGCCAACCCAATCCATATTTTTACATCTGGGGAGAATATGAGATTATTAGCTAGCCATAAAAAAATTGAACACATTATTAAGCCAGATTCAGCAAATGACATGTGACAGGTAAGGATACTTAAAAAAGATTAAAAATAAACAAATTACCAATAATCTTCCTAAGATATATCTTAATTATCACTATGGCTAATGACATGCATAAATACTGTGGAAGTAAATACTACTGTATGCTGTTCACATAATATTAGCTGCTGAGATGATGAGAGCTGATATAACAAATTTCACTTCTTAGCATATCTAATGATTCACTCTATCTTAAAGGTATTATCGTCATATGGGTACTAACAAAATCCCAGATTATTCAGCTTTACATAGTAATAATACCCCTGTGTCTTAATGAACTGAAATCACAGTCCCCTATCCACAAGCAGGCCCACAGACCTTTCAATGGTTTCCTCAGGCAATTCCTATGCCTTAGTTCAGTCTATTGACAACACAATGACCCCAGTATACCATATCATTCCAATTCAAACTATACCATGCACACATTTCACCCTCCTGCTTGTTCAGGCCTCGATCACCCAAAATCTTTTTCACTCCATCCTTCCATCTCCAATCTGGTCTCTCCCTTCTTGTCTCTTCCAATTATGACGAATATAAAGTAAACAAATAATAAAAAATGAGCTAATCATGAAAGAAATTGAATATGATAAAAGAATGCTGTTACATACATCTGACTTATGTCTATTTCAAGATCCTACCAGGTGGTCAGAATGGAACTCGGGCATATATCGGGGAATATCTGTATATTTATTTAATTGTAATAATTTACTCATTATATTTGATCACCATTTCCTGCGTCAGCAAGGTGGCGCCAGGAAACAGATGAAGAAAGGCCCATCCACTCATATGCACACACGCATAGTGCCATTGTACAAAGGCAAAGGGGACAAAGGTGAGTGCTCAAATTACAGAGGTAAAAGTTTGTTGAGAATTCCTGGGAAATTATATGGGAGGGTATTGATTGAGAGGGTGAAGGCATGTACAGAGCATCAGATTGGGGAAGAGCAGTGTGGTTTCAGAAGTGGTAGAGGATGTGTGGATCAGGTGTTTGCTTTGAAGAATGTATGTGCGAAATACCTAGAAAAGCAAAAGGATTTGTATGTAGCATTTATGGATCTGGAGAAGGAATATGATAGAGTTGATAGAGATGTTCTGTGGAAGGTATTAAGAATATATGGCGTGGGAGACAAGTTGTTAGAAGCAGTGAAAAGTTTTTATCGAGGATGTAAGGCATGTGTACGTATAGGAAGAGAGGAAAGTGATTGGTTCTCAGTGAATGTAGGTTTGCGGCAGGGGTGTGTGATGTCTCCATGGTTGTTTAATTTGTTTATGGATGGGGTTGTTAGGGAGGTGAATGCAAGAGTTTTGGAAAGAGGGGGAAGTATGCAGTCTGGTGTGGATGAGGGAGCTTGGGAAGTGAGTCAGTTGTTCGCTGATGATACAGCGCTGGTGGCTGATTCATGTGAGAAACTGCAGAAGCTGGTGACAGAGTTTGGTAAAGTGTGTAAAAGAAGAAAGTTGAGAGTAAATGCGAATAAGAGCAAGGTTATTAGGTACAGTAGGGTTGAGGGTCAAGTCACTTGGGAGGTAAGTTTGAATGGAGAAAAGCTGGAGGAAGTGAAGTGTTTTAGATATCTGGGAGTGGATTTGGCAGCAGATGGAACCATGGAAGCGGAGGTGAATCATAGGGTGGGGGAAGGGGCAAAAATCCTGGGAGCCTTGAAGAATGTGTGGAAGTCGAGAACGTTATCTTGGAAAGCAAAAATGTGTATGTTTGAAGGAATAGTGGTTCCAACAATGTTGTATGGTTGCGAGGCGTGGGCTATTGATAGAGTTGTGCACAAGAGGGTGGATGTGCTGGAAATGAGATGTTTGAGGACAATATGTGGTGTGAGGTGGTTTGATCGAGTAAGTAATAATAGGGTAAGAGAGATGCGTGGCAATAAAAAGAGTGTGGTTGAGAGAGCAGAAGAGGGTGTTTTGAAATGGTTTGGTCACATGGAGAGAATGAGTGAGGAAAGATTGACAAAAAAGGATATATGTGTCAGTGGTGGAGGGAACGAGAAGTGGGAGACCAAATTGGAGGTGGAAAGATGGAGTGAAAAAGATTTTGAGTGATCAGGGCCTGAACATGCAGGAGGGTGAAAGGCGTGCAAGGAACAGAGTGAATTGGAACGATGTGGTATACCGGCGTCAACATGCTGTCAATGGATTGAACCGGGGCATGTGAAGCGTCTGGGGTAAACCATGGAAAGTTCTGTGGGGCCTAGTTGTGGAAAGGGAGCTGTGGTTTCGGTGCATTATTACATGACAGCTAGAAACTGAATGTGAAAGAATGGGGCCTTTGTTGTCTTTTCCTAGCGCTACCTTGCACACATGAGGGGGGAGGGGGTTGTTATTTCATGTGTGGCGAGGTGGCGATGGGAATGAATAAAGGCAGACAGTATGAATTATGTACATGTGTATATATGGATGTGTCTGTGTGTGTATATATATGTATATGTTAAGATGTACAGGTATGTATATTTGCGTGTGTGGACATGTATGTATATACATGTGTATGTGGGTGGGTTGGGCCAATCTTTCATTTCTTTCCTTGCGCTACCTCACTGTGAAATATATATATATTTCATATGCCCTGGATCAGTCCATTTCCAGCATGTCGACCCTGGTAAACCACATCATTCTAATTCACTCTATTCCTGGCATGCCTCTCATCCTCCTGTAACTTCAGTCCCCAATTGCTTAAAACCTTTTTCACTCCATCCTTCCACCTCCAATTTGGTCTCTTGTTCTCCTTGTCCCCTCCAGCACTGACACATATATCCTCTTTGTCTATCTTTCCTCACTCAATCTCTCCCTATGTCCAAACAATTCCAACACACCATCTTCTACTCTCTCAACCAGACTCTTTTTATTTCCACACACACATATATATATATATAATCTATCCCTGGGGATAGGGGAGAAAGAATACTTCCCACGTATTCCCTGCGTGTCGTAGAAGGCGACTAAAAGGGAAGGGAGCGGGTGGCTGGAAATCCTCCCCTCTCTTTTTTTTTTTTTTTTTTTTCCAAAGGAAGGAACAGAGAAGGGGGCCGGGTGAGGATGTTTCCTCAGAGGCCCAGTCCTCTGTTCTTATCGCTACCTCGCTGATGCGGGAAATGGCGAATAGTATGAAAGATATTTTTTTTTTTTTTTTGCTTTGTCGCTGTCTCCCGCGTTTGCGAGGTAGCGCAAGGAAACAGACGAAAGAAATGGCCCAACCCACCCCCATACACATGTATATACATACGTCCACACACGCAAATATACATACCTACACAGCTTTCCATGGTTTACCCCAGACGCTTCACATGCCTTGATTCAATCCACTGACAGCACGTCAACCCCGGTATACCACATCGCTCCAATTCACTCTATTCCTTGCCCTCCTTTCACCCTCCTGCATGTTCAGGCCCCGATCACACAAAATCTTTTTCACTCCATCTTTCCACCTCCAATTTGGTCTCCCTCTTCTCCTCGTTCCCTCCACCTCCGACACATATATCCTCTTGGTCAATCTTTCCTCACTCATTCTCTCCATGTGACCAAACCATTTCAAAACACCCTCTTCTGCTCTCTCAACCACGCTCTTTCTATTTCCACACATCTCTCTTACCCTTACGTTACTTACTCGATCAAACCACCTCACACCACACATTGTCCTCAAACATCTCATTTCCAGCACATCCATCCTCCTGGGAAGCGAGTCACTTGTTGTTCAACAAATACAGCACTGGTGGCTGATTCAAGTGGGAAACTGCAGAAGCGGGTGATTGACTTTGGAAGAGTAAGTAAAAGAAAAAAGTTGAGGGTAAATGTGAATAAAAGCAAGGCTATTAGGTTCAGCAGGGTTGGTGGACAAGTTAGTTGGGTGTAAGTTTGAATGGAGAAAAATTGGAGGATGTGAAGTGTCCTTACATGTCTGAAAGACGACTGGCAGTGAATGGAACCACAGCAGCAAAAGTGAGTCATAGTAGGGGTGGGGGAGAAGGTTATGGGAACAATGAAGAATGTGTGGAAAGAGAGAAAATTTTCTTGGAGAGCAAAAATGGGTAGGTTAGAGGGAATAGTAGTTCCAACAATGTTATATGGTCGCAAGGCATGGGCTATAGATATGGATGCATGGAAGAGGGTGGATGTGTTGAAATTGAAATGTGTGATGACAATATGTGGTGTGAGGTGGTTTGATCAAGTAAGTAATGAAAGAGTAAGATATATGTGTGAAATAAAATAGTGCAGTTAATTTCCTTTACCCCACATACTTTTTTAGTGTAATAAAAAACTTTCACCACTGGAAAACTCAAAATATGTGCAGTGACTCTAACAAAAGATTCTCAATGTGATACCCATCTTTATATGCTTGAACAGATACTTATACGATCACTGTTAAAGATAAAAATTTCTTTAAGATCACTCTTAAAGATAAAATTTCTTTAATCAAATCTGAGTTGCACAACCTGTAATATCAATTCCTGCAACAGCATACATTTTTTTTCAAAATCTATTGAATATGTAAGATCACCTTTCTCTGCATCTGACTTTAGACATACTTCATCACGACATATATCTTTTTCTTTTTCAGCTTCTCGGTCAAAGAAATGATCAATCAACTCTTCACTAGTGGCCTTCCCTCGTGCTGATGATCTAGCTTCTCGAAACAACCGCAGATGACATGCTATGTCGTCAACAAGTCGGGTTGTAAGATAGCCAACCCAATCCATATTTTTACATCTGGGGAGAATATGAGATTATTAGCTAGCCATAAAAAAATTGAACACATTATTAAGCCAGATTCAGCAAATGACATGTGACAGGTAAGGATACTTAAAAAAGATTAAAAATAAACAAATTACCAATAATCTTCCTAAGATATATCTTAATTATCACTATGGCTAATGACATGCATAAATACTGTGGAAGTAAATACTACTGTATGCTGTTCACATAATATTAGCTGCTGAGATGATGAGAGCTGATATAACAAATTTCACTTCTTAGCATATCTAATGATTCACTCTATCTTAAAGGTATTATCGTCATATGGGTACTAACAAAATCCCAGATTATTCAGCTTTACATAGTAATAATACCCCTGTGTCTTAATGAACTGAAATCACAGTCCCCTATCCACAAGCAGGCCCACAGACCTTTCAATGGTTTCCTCAGGCAATTCCTATGCCTTAGTTCAGTCTATTGACAACACAATGACCCCAGTATACCATATCATTCCAATTCAAACTATACCATGCACACATTTCACCCTCCTGCTTGTTCAGGCCTCGATCACCCAAAATCTTTTTCACTCCATCCTTCCATCTCCAATCTGGTCTCTCCCTTCTTGTCTCTTCCAATTATGACGAATATAAAGTAAACAAATAATAAAAAATGAGCTAATCATGAAAGAAATTGAATATGATAAAAGAATGCTGTTACATACATCTGACTTATGTCTATTTCAAGATCCTACCAGGTGGTCAGAATGGAACTCGGGCATATATCGGGGAATATCTGTATATTTATTTAATTGTAATAATTTACTCATTATATTTGATCACCATTTCCTGCGTCAGCAAGGTGGCGCCAGGAAACAGATGAAGAAAGGCCCATCCACTCATATGCACACACGCATAGTGCCATTGTACAAAGGCAAAGGGGACAAAGGTGAGTGCTCAAATTACAGAGGTAAAAGTTTGTTGAGAATTCCTGGGAAATTATATGGGAGGGTATTGATTGAGAGGGTGAAGGCATGTACAGAGCATCAGATTGGGGAAGAGCAGTGTGGTTTCAGAAGTGGTAGAGGATGTGTGGATCAGGTGTTTGCTTTGAAGAATGTATGTGCGAAATACCTAGAAAAGCAAAAGGATTTGTATGTAGCATTTATGGATCTGGAGAAGGAATATGATAGAGTTGATAGAGATGTTCTGTGGAAGGTATTAAGAATATATGGCGTGGGAGACAAGTTGTTAGAAGCAGTGAAAAGTTTTTATCGAGGATGTAAGGCATGTGTACGTATAGGAAGAGAGGAAAGTGATTGGTTCTCAGTGAATGTAGGTTTGCGGCAGGGGTGTGTGATGTCTCCATGGTTGTTTAATTTGTTTATGGATGGGGTTGTTAGGGAGGTGAATGCAAGAGTTTTGGAAAGAGGGGGAAGTATGCAGTCTGGTGTGGATGAGGGAGCTTGGGAAGTGAGTCAGTTGTTCGCTGATGATACAGCGCTGGTGGCTGATTCATGTGAGAAACTGCAGAAGCTGGTGACAGAGTTTGGTAAAGTGTGTAAAAGAAGAAAGTTGAGAGTAAATGCGAATAAGAGCAAGGTTATTAGGTACAGTAGGGTTGAGGGTCAAGTCACTTGGGAGGTAAGTTTGAATGGAGAAAAGCTGGAGGAAGTGAAGTGTTTTAGATATCTGGGAGTGGATTTGGCAGCAGATGGAACCATGGAAGCGGAGGTGAATCATAGGGTGGGGGAAGGGGCAAAAATCCTGGGAGCCTTGAAGAATGTGTGGAAGTCGAGAACGTTATCTTGGAAAGCAAAAATGTGTATGTTTGAAGGAATAGTGGTTCCAACAATGTTGTATGGTTGCGAGGCGTGGGCTATTGATAGAGTTGTGCACAAGAGGGTGGATGTGCTGGAAATGAGATGTTTGAGGACAATATGTGGTGTGAGGTGGTTTGATCGAGTAAGTAATAATAGGGTAAGAGAGATGCGTGGCAATAAAAAGAGTGTGGTTGAGAGAGCAGAAGAGGGTGTTTTGAAATGGTTTGGTCACATGGAGAGAATGAGTGAGGAAAGATTGACAAAAAAGGATATATGTGTCAGTGGTGGAGGGAACGAGAAGTGGGAGACCAAATTGGAGGTGGAAAGATGGAGTGAAAAAGATTTTGAGTGATCAGGGCCTGAACATGCAGGAGGGTGAAAGGCGTGCAAGGAACAGAGTGAATTGGAACGATGTGGTATACCGGCGTCAACATGCTGTCAATGGATTGAACCGGGGCATGTGAAGCGTCTGGGGTAAACCATGGAAAGTTCTGTGGGGCCTAGTTGTGGAAAGGGAGCTGTGGTTTCGGTGCATTATTACATGACAGCTAGAAACTGAATGTGAAAGAATGGGGCCTTTGTTGTCTTTTCCTAGCGCTACCTTGCACACATGAGGGGGGAGGGGGTTGTTATTTCATGTGTGGCGAGGTGGCGATGGGAATGAATAAAGGCAGACAGTATGAATTATGTACATGTGTATATATGGATGTGTCTGTGTGTGTATATATATGTATATGTTAAGATGTACAGGTATGTATATTTGCGTGTGTGGACATGTATGTATATACATGTGTATGTGGGTGGGTTGGGCCAATCTTTCATTTCTTTCCTTGCGCTACCTCACTGTGAAATATATATATATTTCATATGCCCTGGATCAGTCCATTTCCAGCATGTCGACCCTGGTAAACCACATCATTCTAATTCACTCTATTCCTGGCATGCCTCTCATCCTCCTGTAACTTCAGTCCCCAATTGCTTAAAACCTTTTTCACTCCATCCTTCCACCTCCAATTTGGTCTCTTGTTCTCCTTGTCCCCTCCAGCACTGACACATATATCCTCTTTGTCTATCTTTCCTCACTCAATCTCTCCCTATGTCCAAACAATTCCAACACACCATCTTCTACTCTCTCAACCAGACTCTTTTTATTTCCACACACACATATATATATATATATAATCTATCCCTGGGGATAGGGGAGAAAGAATACTTCCCACGTATTCCCTGCGTGTCGTAGAAGGCGACTAAAAGGGAAGGGAGCGGGTGGCTGGAAATCCTCCCCTCTCTTTTTTTTTTTTTTTTTTTCCAAAGGAAGGAACAGAGAAGGGGGCCGGGTGAGGATGTTTCCTCAGAGGCCCAGTCCTCTGTTCTTATCGCTACCTCGCTGATGCGGGAAATGGCGAATAGTATGAAAGATATTTTTTTTTTTTTTTTTTGCTTTGTCGCTGTCTCCCGCGTTTGCGAGGTAGCGCAAGGAAACAGACGAAAGAAATGGCCCAACCCACCCCCATACACATGTATATACATACGTCCACACACGCAAATATACATACCTACACAGCTTTCCATGGTTTACCCCAGACGCTTCACATGCCTTGATTCAATCCACTGACAGCACGTCAACCCCGGTATACCACATCGCTCCAATTCACTCTATTCCTTGCCCTCCTTTCACCCTCCTGCATGTTCAGGCCCCGATCACACAAAATCTTTTTCACTCCATCTTTCCACCTCCAATTTGGTCTCCCTCTTCTCCTCGTTCCCTCCACCTCCGACACATATATCCTCTTGGTCAATCTTTCCTCACTCATTCTCTCCATGTGACCAAACCATTTCAAAACACCCTCTTCTGCTCTCTCAACCACGCTCTTTCTATTTCCACACATCTCTCTTACCCTTACGTTACTTACTCGATCAAACCACCTCACACCACACATTGTCCTCAAACATCTCATTTCCAGCACATCCATCCTCCTGCGCACAACTCTATCCATAGTCCACGCTTCGCAACCATACAACATTGTTGGAACCACTATTCCTTCAAACATACCCATTTTTGCTTTCCAAGATAATGTTCTCGACTTCCACACATTCTTCAAGAAAGATATATATATTCATTTATCATATGCGATCACCATCTCCCACATCAGCAAGGTAATGCCAGGAAACAGACAAAAAAAAGACCCATCCACTCATACACACACACACACACACACATATATATATATACATACACATACATATCAACATACACATATATACTTACACATACTAAGACATATATACACATGTAAATAGGAAACAGACAAAAAAAAAGACCCATCCACTCATACACACACACACATATATATCAACATACACACATATACTTACACATACTAAGACATATATACACATGTAAATATTCATACTTGCTTGCCTTCATCCATTCCTAAGCCACTCTGCCTCACAGGAAATAGCATCGCCACCCCTTATATCAGCAAGGTAACACCAGGAAAACTGACAAAAAAGGGCTATATTCATTCACATTATATCTCTAGCTGTCATGTGTAATGCACTGAAACCATAGCTCCCTATCTACAAAAGTTTATAAACACTATTTTCCAAAGAAAATGTCTTACCTATTAGCCAGAACAACCATAGAATGCTGTATGGTTCGATGAAGCTGCATAATAAAGGCCTGATGATGTGAAAGATGGTTATACCAAGTAAGTACAAAATCACGAACAACCAATGTCACCACTCCTTGAAGCTGTTCATCTATGAGGCTGGATCCTGTTACTCGTCGGTCCTGTCGTTCACTGCTGCTACTGAGTTGTATACTATTGATAACCTGAATCAAAACAAAAATAAGATTAACAGAAAGAAGAAAAATTTATTTTTTTTCATCAATGCTTATAGCTCCTTTCTCGTAAAAAATTTCTAACTTACACGTACCATCAAAAAGAAATACATCTCTTACTTTTCACAAAAATTAAAATATGATTTTTCTCACAATATTTATGTCTGAATCCTGTAATAGAAGTCACTCTTACTGAAAAGGCCTTACTCTCCAGTTTTAAACTACTCTTCAGTTTAACAGTGAGGTACCTTTCCTAAGGTCTCTCCATTCTGAAACCAAGGCAGGTAATAACCTAATAAAAAAGCATACTGCAATGAAAACCAACTATAACAACTGCCTTACCACAAAGTACTTACCTTTTCATGTTGATCTCGAGGTAGTGGAAGATGTGACCTGTGAATGTTTAACCACATCTGTTCACTTTCCACCAGGCAACACCATCTTACTGCAACCAGCCATCTTCATACAATATGAAACACAAGAGATTTAGAAAGAGGAAATAAATCAATATATTCATGGTGTCTACAAATTAGTAACATTATGAACCATGTAAAATATAACAAAATGAGAAATATTCAAAGCTTGATATGTTAAAGGACAAGACAGTGTTTATTGTACAAACTCATACATGTCCTGAATTAAAACAAGCATGTCAGAGGATAACAAATGCATACCACAGAGCCATTTCTCATATACAAAAAGGGATTGTTTTGAAGACTGATAAACCATTTCTCTGCTGGAGGCAGAGCCTTATCAACATGAGAGGGCACTTGCCCACAGGGTGGTTATAACATTTTATCCCAAAAAAGGCTTTTTTTATACCCAGAGCCTTCACCTACACTCCTATAATGTAGTTCTCCCACAATACCACAGCTATACTAAATGCACATAAAAAGCTTTACTACAATGTGTCCTAAAAAATTGAAAATTCTACTCAAAAGCAATACTGTAATCACTATGCTATTATACCTACCAATGACATTACATCAACCCTTGTTCCTGGAACTGCTGCCCATCAATCTCCAGTCTTGAATCCCATTGGTCATCCTAGGAAACTACCTTACAAGGGAAGATGGGTTGGGTACCAAAGGGCAGGCAATGGCTTTTGCTTGAAAAAAAAAAAAAAAGCTCAAGCCAACTTTAAGCCAACTCATCAACTGCCCTCTTATCATGTAGCTTTACCTCAGAAGAAATGGGAGGTGGATTTTTTTTAGCCGAAAAGTACCTTAAGATATCAGCACTAAGTGAAGACAGGTCCATAGCATTTTGTCTTCTAGTGATAATGATCTGGCAGAATTTTCTCTTGCTGAGATCTTCATATGGCTCAGTCATTCTTGGACCATACATCTCGTGTGTTGTTTGGCACACCACAGGAATAAACATTGTACAATTAGAGATGCATCGGCAAGTACTTGATATGTTAAAGGACAAGACAGTGTTTAGACAAAGACCTGTCCATATGTGTCATGTGGCTTGGCTCATTATTAAAGACAATGTAGAGACCAAGACAAGTAAGCTCACATTGTGCTGCTTGGCAATTTATGACAAAAATACCATACAGGTAAGGAGACGCCACCAAGTGTTATGCTTCTTGCCACAGAAAATGAATGAGTAGGGTACAGGCAAACATGTCACCATGTACTTTGTTCCATGATACATCTTTATGTCTCTCTGTATCCTGTATGCCTCTTGTCAGGCATATATATGCTTTCCTGAGTGTCTCTTCATATCCTATGTATCTGTATTTGTGAATATATGCTTATTAACCCATTGACTACAACTGTAGCATGCTGTTAACCAGATAGGCTGGACATTTATCTAATTCTTTTCTAATTCTGTCTTTCACATCACTCCACCTTTGTCCTATTCACACCTTCTGTAACCCAACAAGCACTAAACAACCATCCTCTGAACTAAGCCTTAAACTTCAACACACCAGACTTCTCAGAGAAACACGAGTCACACTCTCCCATATACACTCCAGACATCAACCATACCTACAACACTATAATCACCATTTCACAAAATCTTAAGATCCCTCTCAAACATGATGCAACTACCACAACAAAAACATCGAACATTTAATACTCAAGTGCCCTGCACTGTCTGCACACACATCGCTATATTTTATGACCTACAGTCCAAACCAGTGGAAATGGCCAACTTCCTAAGCATTGCAGGAACCTTATAAAGAAAAAAGGGACTCCTGGGGAAGTAAGTATATATTCATATATATCATATCTTATCTACTATACTTGATCTCCGTTTCCCGTGTCGTCGAGGTAGTGCCAAGAAACAGACGAAAGAATGGCCCAACCCACCCCCATACAAAATGTATAAACATAAACATCCATGCACGCACATATACATACCTATACATACATATACATGTTCAGACATATGCATATATACTCCTGTACATATTCATATATGCTGCTTTCATCCATTCCCGCCACCACCCTGCCACACATGAAATGGCACTCCCCTACCCCTGCGTGTGCACAAGGTAGTGCTAGGAAAAGACAACAAAGGCCACATTCGTTCACATTCAGTCTCTAGCTGTCATGTGTAATGCACCAAAATCACAGCTCCCTTTCCACATCCAGGCCCCACAAAACTTTCCATGGTTTACCCAGACGCTTCACATGCCTTGGTTCGATCCATTGACAGCACATCAACCCCAGTATACCACATCGCTCCAATTCACTCTTTTCCTTGCAGCTTTTCACCTTCCTGTATCTTCAGGCCCCGATCGCTCAGAATCTGTTTCACTCCATCCTTCCACCTCCAATTTGGTCTCCCACTTCTCCTCGTTCCCTCCACCTCTGACACATATATCCTCTTTGTCAATCTTTCCTCACTCATTCTCTCCATGTGACCAAACCATTTCAATACACCATCTTCTACTCTCTCAACCACACTCTTTTTATTACCATACATCTCTCTTACCCTTTCATTACTTAAACAAACTACCTCACACCACATATTGTCCTCAAATATCTCATTCCCAACACATCCACCCTCCTCCACACAACCCTATCTATAACTTACACCTCGCAACTATATAACATTATTGGAACCACTATTCCTTCAAAAATATCCATTTTTGCTCTCCGAGTTAACATTCTCGCCTTCCACATATTCTTTGACGGTCCCAGAACCTTCGCCCCCTCCCTCACCCTGTGACTCACCTCTGCTTCCATGGTTCCATCCGCTGCTAAATCCACTCTCAGATATCTAAAACACTTCACTTCCTCCATTTTTTCTCCATTCAAACTTACCTCTCAATTAACTTGTCCCTCATCTCACCCCAACTCTCATTTGCCCTCTTTTTCACCTCTTGCACCTTTCTCTTGACCTCCAGCTTCTTTCTTTTATACATCTCCCAATCATCTGCATTCCTTCCCTGCAAGTATCATCCAAACATCTCTCTCTTCTCTTTCACTAAAAACCTTACTTCTTTATCCCACCACTCACTACCCTTTCTACTCTGCCCACCTCCGACCTTTCTCATGCCACATGCATCTTTTCCAAAAGCCATCACTGCTTCCCTAAATACATCCCATTCCTCCCCCACTCTCCTTATGTCATCTGCTCTCATCTTTTGCCATTCTAAATTCCATCTCTCCTGACACTTCCTCACACATCTCCTTACCAAGCTCACTTACTCTCACCACTCTCTTCTTCCCAACATTCTCTTTTCTTTTTTGAAAACCTCTACAAAACTTTACCTTCGCCTCCACAAGATAGTGATTAGACATCCCTCTAGCTGCCCCTTTCAGCATATTAATATCCAAAAGTCTCTTTCACACGCCTATCAATTATCACATAATCCAATAACACTCTCTGGCTATCTCTCCTACTTACATACATGTACTTATCCACATCTCTCTTTTTAAACCAGGTATTCCCAATCACCAGTCCTTTTTCAGCACTCAAATCTACAAGCTCTTCACCATTTCCATTTACAACACTGAACACCCCATGTACACCAATTATACCCTCAACTGCCACATTACTTACCTTTGCATTCAAATCACCCATCACTGTAACCTGGTCTCATGCATCAAAGCTGCACATTCACTCAATTGCTCCCAAAACAAATACCTCTTATGATCTTTCTCATGACCAGCCCCCCACTCTTGCCCCCTTTAGTCGCCTTCTACAAAACACGGGGAATATGTGGGAAGTATTCTTTCTCCCCTATCCCTAGGGATATATATACATATATATTTGTCGCTGTCTCCCGTGTTAGCGAGGTAGCGCAAGGAAACAGACGAAAGAATGGCTCAACCCACCCACATACACATGTATATACACGCAATATATACATACCTATACATCTCAACGTATACATATATATACACACACAGACATATACATATATACACATGCATATAATTCATACTGTCTGCCTTTATTCATTCCCATCACCACCCCGCCACACATGAAAATAACCACACCCTCCCCCAAAATATGCATGAGGTAGCGCTAGGAAAAGACAACAAAGGCCAGTTTCGTTCACATTCAGTCTCTAGCTGTCATGTAATAATGCACCAAAACCACAGCTCCCTTTCCACATCCAGGCCCCACAGAACCTTCCATGGTTTAACCCAGACGCGTCACATGCCCTGGTTCAATCCACTGACAGCACGTCGACCCCAATATACCACATCATTCCAATTCACTGTATTCCTTGCACGCCATTCACCCTCCTGCATGTTCAGGCCCCGATCACTCAAAAACTTTTTCACTTCATCTTTCCACCTCCAATTTGGTCTCCCACTTCTCGTTCCCTCCACCTCTTACACATATATCCTCTTGGTCAATCTTTCCTCACTCATTCTCTCAATGTGACCATTTCAACACACCCTCTTCTGCTCTTTCAACCACACTCTTTTTATTACCACACATCTCTCTTACCCTATTATTACTTAATCAAACCACCCCACACCACATAGTCCTCAAACATCTCATTTCCAGCACATCCACCCTCCTGCGCACAACTCTATCCATAGCCCACGCCTCGCAACCATATAACATCGTTGGAACCACTATTCCTTCAAACATACCCATTTTTGCTTTCCGAGATAATGTTCTCAACTTCCACACATTCTTCAACGCTCCCAGAACTTTCGCCCCCCCCCCCCCCCCCCCCCCCCCCCCACCACCATATGATTCACTTCCACTTCCATGGTTCCATCCCCTGCCAAATCCACTCCTATGAGTCCGCGGGGAAAATGAAACACGAAAAGTTCCCAAGCGCACCCCCATGTAACAATCACATCATCAGGGGAGACACTAGAGAGCTCTACCTACTGAAGGTTATACCATGAGTAATATGTCGCCTCTGACAAGGCTGTATTATTGTGAGATCATTCTCATAAAAGAACTTCTCACTGCAAAGGGGTCCACATTTCCCTTCACTAGAAGTAATGCAGGAACCCTAGAAAGAAGTCCTTGGGTAATTATAATAATATAATACAGTTTGTTACCACACTCTGACTGCATGAGGTTACACCATGAGAGAAATAACACCTTTAGCAAGGCTGTACCATTGGGAATACAATCTCATGAAAGAACTTCTCACACCAAAGGAGTCCATTACTTCCCTTATACCGGAATGAGTGCAGTTTTGGGCTGCAGGAGACTGAAAATAAAGTTTTGGTTAAGAGCAGGACCCTCTCATAATATAGGGTCCTGGAGCAATTATGAGCTGATCAATAAATATAAATCAATGTATCTATACATGTATGTGCATATACAGAATCTACTTATGATGAGATAAATTCAAAATCTGAGTTTTCTGATACCTAAGAATGGTATAGAGACAAAAAACAGACTAGAAAAAGAAGGAAAAAGTTTATGATTAATGGAAATGGGAAGGAAATGACATCATCAGCAAACAAGCACAATAAAGACCTATGACAATAATTATGAACAAATAACTGACAAAGGTACTATCTACTACATCCTGCTAACTGAGGGAATATGGAAATCAGGTGACAAATTATGGGTAACAGATGGAGCAAAAGTGTGGGAGAAAAATGGAGTAAGGGATAAAGTACGTAACTAGAGTCATACAATGTTTGCTTTGATGTGGGGAAATAGCATATTCATTCACAGAACAACTAAACATTAATGTCAAAAGAATACACTGTTCTGACTGATTCTTTCAATAGCAACCATTACCTTATCTTCACATGGATAATGACCAATGGTTGTGTCTTACAGCAATTACAGAAAAGTACAGACCTTACTACTCACCCTCCACAAAATACAACAGCAGACACAGCAAGGGTCAAACAAGCTTTGATGCCAAATGAACCAAGTAGCAATGCAGCTCCTAATACAATCCAAGCCCAAACAGCCATGGCTGGAAAAAATTTTAATGAAATAATTTGCATCTGAGTTAACTTCATAATGTAAGTTGAACAAAATGAAACACCAACTCCAAAAAGAATACCATAAACGAAACCAATTTACATTAGTATTTAGTTGAACAGGGGGGGGGATGGGGGGGTTGTTATTTCATGTGTGGCAGGGTGGCAAAGGGAATGAATAAGGGCAGACAGTATGAATTATGTACATGTGTATACATATATATATATATGTCTGTGTGTGTATATATATGTATACACTGAAATGTATAGGTATGTATATGTGCGTGTGTGGACGTGTATATATATACATGTGTATGTAGGTGGGTTGGGCCATTCTTTCCTCTGTTTCCTTGCGCTACCTCGCTAACGCGGAAGACTGTGACAAAGTATAATACATAAATAAAGAAAGAAATATAACAAATTTTCTTGACTCAAAAATCTTTATCAAAGTTAAAGTAGCATTTCATAGCAAAATAAAAAAAAAATTCAATGTAACACTCATTTCTAACAATGAAAATGATCATAATAAATATCTGAAGAAAACTTTTAATGTGCACTGAAAAAGGTTTTGTGAATACAAGTGATCAGAAAAATAAACAATGAAATTAATAAAAAATTGAATTAAAATAAAAAAGTAGAAATGGGAACACGACTAACAACAATCTATTCATTTTTCATAACTGCCATTTCCCGTGCTAGTGAGGCAGCGCTAGGAACAGACAAAGACAAGCCACATTTGCTCACATCCATTCTCTAGCTGTCATGATGTGTAATGCACCAAAACCACAGCTCCCTATCCACAATTAGATTATATATATATTATTATTTTTGCTTATTCATTTTGCTTTGTCGCTGTCTCCTGCGTTAGCGAGGTAGCGCACGGAAACAGACGAAAGAATGACCCAACCCACCCCCATACACATGTATATACATACACGTCCACACACGCAAATATACATACCTATACATCTCATGTACACATATATATACACACACAGACATATACATATATACACATATACATAATTCATACTGTCTGCCCTTATTCATTCCCATCGCCACCCCGCCACACATGGAATAACAACCCCCTCCACCCTCATGTGTGTGAGGTAGCACTAGGAAAAGACAACAAAGGCCCCATTCGTTCACACTCAGTCTCTAGCTGTCATGTAATAATGCACCGAAACCACAGCTCCCTTTCCACATCCAGGCCCCACAGAACTTTCCATGGTTTACCCCAGATGCTTCACATGCCCTGGTTCAATCCATTGACAGCATGTCGACCCCGGTATACCAGTGGTTCCAATCACTCTATTCCTTGCACGCCTTTCACCCTCCTGCATGTTCAGGCCCTGATCAATCAAAATCTTTTTCACTCCATCTTTCCACCTCCAATTTGGTCTCACACTTCTCCTCGTTCCCTCCCCCTCTGACACATATATCCTCTTGATCAATCTTTCCTCACTCATTCTCTCCATGTGACCAAACCATTTCAAAACACCCTCTTCTGCTCACTCAATCACACTCTTTTTATTTCCACACATCTCTCTTACCCTTACATTATTTACTCGATCAAATCACCTCACACCACATATTGTCCTCAAACATTTCATTTCCAGCACATCTACCCTCCTGCGCACAACTCTATCCATAGCCCACGCCTCGCAACCATACAACATTGTTGGAACCACTATTCCTTCAAACATACCCATTTTTGCTTTCCAAGATAATGTTCTCGACTTCCACACATTCTTCAAGAATTTTCCCCCCTCCCCCACCCTATGATTCACTTCCGCTTCCATGGTTCCATCCACTGCCAGATCCACTCCCAGATATCTAAAACACTTTACTTCCTCCAGTTTTTCTCCATTCAAACTTACCTCCCAATTGACTTGACCCTCAACCCTACCGTACCTAATAATGTATATATATATATATATACATTTTGATGATGAAAAAAACATTTCTCTTCCAGATGCAGAGACCTACTGTATCAGCAGCACAGAAAGTACTCTTCACTTGCTTACTACAGAGTCAAAACACTGTCTTACCACCTATGGTGTATTCACCTCAATTCTAGCCTCATCAGGCAACATATATCTATAAAACCAACTAGATGCTATTCAATATAAAACAGAAGCTCCATCCTCCCTTAAGTATGAAACCTCTTTGAAAAAGGTCCAAGACAGATCCTGCTCTTCCATTCTACAACATAACTCTGAAAATGCTTGAAGTAATGTTTGATACTTTATAAGAGAAGAGATTCTGTGTCCTCAAGGATCTGAAATATAAAGATTGGCCTGAAAAGGACGTTCTGAAAGTTAAAAAAAAATTCTTTTGGGTGTCCCACTAGCAATAAGATGTCCCATGGTAAAATCAGGGTCAGAATCATTCCTACCCTAATAATAATGATAAGGAAGATTCCAATTTTCTCACTGTTTATTCTGTCTCAAACCTCATTAAGCACAGAAACATTCCCTGGATTGCATAAGAAATGTGTGTCTCTCCCAAAGCAAAGAAAATTAGCCAATCCTACAATGCCTATTTCATCTTTAGTAAACAATACAAATAAGTTAAAGTTTACATTTCTTTTTATTTCTTATTAAATCTATTTGCTGTCTCCTGTGTTTGCGAGGTACCGCAAGGAAACAGACGAAAGAATGGCCTAACCCACCCACATACACATGTATATACATAAACATCCACATATGCACATATACATAACTATATTTCAACGCATACATACATATACATACACAAACATATACTTATATACACATGTACACACTCATACTTACTGCCCCCATCCATTCCCATTGCTACCCCGCCACATATGAAATGGCACCCCTCCCCCATCTGTGTGTGCAAGGTAGCGCCAGGAAAAAATAACATAGGCCACATTCATTTACACTCAGTCTCTAGCTGTCATGTGTAATGCACCGAAACCACAGCTCCCTTTCCACATCCAGGCCCCACAAAACTTTCCATGGTTTGCCCCAGATGCTTCACATGCCCTGCTTCAATCCATTGACAGCACGGCGACCCCAGTATACCACACCATTCCAATTCACTCTATTCCTTGCACGCCCTTCACCGTCCTGTATCTTCAGGCCCCGATCGCTCAAAATCTTTTTCACTCCATCCTTCCACCTCCAATTTGGTCTCCCACTTCTCATTCCCTCCACCTCTGATACATATATCCTCTTTGTCAATCTTTCCTCACTCATTCTATCCATGTGAAAAAGCCATTTCAATACACCCTCTTCTGCTGTCTTTTCATTACCTCACACTCTTTTCATTACCTCACATCTCTCTTACCCTTTCATTACTTACTCGATCAAACCATCTCACACCACATATTGTTCTCAAACATTTCATTTCCAACACATCCACCCTCCTCCACACAACCCTATCTATAGCCCATGCCTCGCAACCATACATCATTGTTGGAAGCAGTATTCCTTCAAACATACCCATTTTTGCTCTCCGAGACAACATTCTCGCCTTCCACACATTCTTCAATGCTCCCAGAACCTTCGCCCCCTTCCCCACCCTGTGACTCACTTCCATTTCCATGGTTCCATCTGCTGCTAAATTCACTTCCAGATATCTAAAACACTTCACTTCCTCAAGTTTTTCTCCATTCAAACTCACCTCCCAATTTACTTGTCCCTCAACCCTACTGTAACTTGCTCTTATTCACATTTCCTCTCAGCTTTCTTCTTTCACACACTTTACCAAACTCAGTCACCAACTTCTGCAGTTTCTCACTCGAATCAGCCACCAGCGCTGTATCATCAGTGAACAACGACTCACTTCCCAAGCCCTCTCATCCACAACAGACTGCATACTTGCCCCTCTCTCCAAATCTCTTGCATTCATCTACCTAACCACTCCACCCATAAACAAATTAAACAACCATGGAGACATCACACACCCCTGCCACAAACCAACATTCACTGGGAACCAGTCAGTCTCCTCTCTTCCTACTCGCACATGTGCTTTACATCCTTGATAAAAACTTTTCACTACTTCTAGCAACTTGCCTCCCACACCATATACTCTTAAGACCTTCCACAAAGCATCTCTATCAACCCTATCAGATGCCTTCTCCAGATTACAGAAATACCTGCAGAGAACAGGTCATACTTATCTTACATACTTAAGGCTATAGAATATGACAGCAGTAGTATATCAGAGAAAATTTACAGCTATTAAATGTAAAAGAAGGTAATACACTTGTGAAAGACAAACAAAACCTATAAAAAGCTCATCTGAAGTCCCTAGCATTTATGGTATATATCTTAATGTTCAGTACTGTATTTGAAATAAACCAGTGAAATATATGATTAATTATCATGTAGGTGGACTGCCATGTAAACAAGCAGAACACACAGTGTAAGATATGCTATTCCAGCAGCAGACGAATTTCATGTTGGTATATTGCTACTCTCGTTTCTTCTGCTAGGTGACGTTTCACAGGTTCTGTCAATATTCTACACACATTTTGTTACTTTCGCATTAGTCAACCTCACATTTTCCTTTGTATACATAACCCTCTATAATCATCTAATCTATTTTCGTTCAATAAAAAAATATGCTACAATTCGTACTTTGCACCTACATCAGCACTACAGAAGAAAACCATTCAATATCCCCAACTTGAGTTTATCTATATAACAAACAATGGTTCTATAAAATGAGAATTCGGATCCTAAGTCTGGAGCTCATGTGTCCTAAAAATGAAAAATTACTAATGCATCAATAGCGGGTAAGTTAAGATGAAATTACCAATGAGGCTAAAGTGGGCAATACTGTAATATATGAGAACAAATACAAGGCTAGAAGTATCCATTTCAAGTAACTAGGAAAAAACAACACAGGATAGCAGCCTAGTTCTCAAGAATAATGCTAAAAAATCACATAAAAAACAAACAGAATTTTGACATTTCTACAGTCATTTGATATACCGTTTTGCTTTTACTATGAGAACTACGTGAATGGTTACTTTTCATATTGTTCTTCATGGAAAGGGGGTGTTTTCATAGATACTAGCTGAAATACTGTATCATGTTACTTTTATTAATCTATTGAGTTTTTCGCTACTATAACACATAGTATTAAACACTTACCATTGAGTTAATGTTAACAATGGCACAATAATCAAATGTTCAACTGCTTACATAGAATATTACCTTAAAATTATCGTCGATTCTTGATGGTACCCATCTCGTCATGTAATATTTACTATTTGTTTCGAAGATCAGGTTGTCAGCTGACGTCTAGTTGCTCCTTCCCTAAGGCTGTTTTGATTGGACAATATGGATAAAGATGATTTCTGATTGGTGTTCAGATCTTGATGTTTAGGTTTTACGCCACCGAATATTGCTGGCGAACATGCTAGCGAATACCTTCATTCCCTTTTAAAACATTCCTAGCGAACATCATATTAGACGGTTTTGTTTACACCTAAATTTACCAACGTTAGACCCTCCTATCAACTTGTTTTCACCTGTGCATCAATACATAAACACTGATTTTATTCAAAGATGTAGTAGTAATACACAACACTTATTAAACTAATATCCTAATAGGGACTAGAACTTCGGAAGGTGTATAGTCAAATATTTTGTAATACATTTGATGATTTGATTTAACTGGAAATTCATAACATGCATGAGCGTCCTCAGTATACATTCCAGAGGGGACAGAGTTGAAAAATTATGACAAATCTGGTGACTTTTATTTGAAATACATAGTAAAAGTATATAACCACGTCACTCAGTTTAATTCCATCTCGTTCTAGGTCTTCCCTTCCACTTGTTCCTTCCTTCCTCCACTTCTGCCACAAACATCCTCTTAACCTTTTTTACTCATCCTGCCCGCATTTCCATCAGTTTAATTCCATCTCATTCTCGGTCTTTCCCTTCCACTTGTTCCTTCCTTACTCCACTACTGTCACAAACATCCTCTTAACCTTTTTTTTTTTTTACTCATCCTGCCCGTATTTCCGTCAGTTTAATTCCATCTCATTCTCGGTCTTTCCCTTCCACTTGTTCCTTCCTTACTCCACTTCTGCCACAAACATCCTCTTAACCTTTTTTACTCATCCTGCCCGTATGTCCAAACCATTTAAATTTAAGCACACTCTGGTCAGCTCCTTTAATATGACTGCGCTTACTACTTCGTCCTTCACACGATCAACCCTCCTCACACCAAGTATCATCAGGTATTTCGATTCTAACACATTCACCCTTTTCCATTCGTATGCATTTAGGGCCCAAGACTTGCAGCCATATAACACTGTCGGCACTACTATATTTTCAAACCTACCCATTTTCGCTTACATACAATGACCTCAACTTCGGCACTATCCTCATCTCTCGATTATTTGCCCCCTCTCGGTTCTCATTCTATAACTCACATCAATTCCCATGGTTCCATCCGCTGCCATTTCACTCCCACATATCCAATGCAGCATTTCCTTACCTTTCTTTTATTCACATTAACTCTCAAGTGCCTCCTTTCAAACATTATTCAAACTCAGACAACAGCTTCCCGAGTTTCTTTAATCTGCCACCATAACCCTCAGCCATGTCATCTGCAAACAGCAAATTATTCAAACTTCACGTCTATCCACCACTCTCAGGACACTGAAAACCCGCCTTTATGTCCAAGGCCCTCGCATTTACGTCTCTCACCACCTTCTCAATGAACAGCAGATGTAAATATCACAATGCTCTGAAACTTTTGAGTAAACCCACGTATTCTAAGCAAATAATGAGAATACTATTATCGAACAACTACAGAAATTTGCGGGAATATTTCATAGATGTGGGAGAACACAGCTAGTATAACAATATCTTTGACTAATTTCTTACCAACAAGTTTCTTGCAATGAACGAAAGAGGAAAAAGATACAGACAAAAATAGACTTAAGGGCAGTGCTTGAATATAACCATAAACCAATCACTGCAATCTGGGCGCTTGCCTAGCCTCCGTGACTGGTACCCGATAATCAATGCATTTTCCTGCTTGTGTCTCCTTACTGCCAGACTCCCCTCAGAGCTCACTTCCCTTTGTAAAGAGCCATTAATATTGCTTCCGACTAGTTTCATATTCCCAAGAAACCATAAAGTACCACCCTTATTCGTAGAAAAATACATTACTAGTCCCAGAAATTACGTGGGAATACAAGTTTCTGGCTATGAACATGGGAACCAACTGTCACGTACAAGCGGAAATGTTTCTGGCTTCATCCAGTTCCCGTAAAAACACGAGGCACTAACTTGTGTCTGAGAGTATGTTCCGCCAAATTGCAGGTTCAGACCGATGGCGTCTCCGCCACTGGGACACCTGAAGGGGCTGTAGCGTCCCTTCGAGGCAGCACCCTCTTCTGTAAATGTTTAGATGTGCGAGTAGCAACTTGACATTTTCATTCAAAATTGAAATTACTATATCGTTGTCAAAAAATGAGTCCGATGGGTCATGAATGACACATAAAACACAGGCTGGAGGAGGGTATTATGTCTTATATGAAAGTGCGCGTTCATAAGTACTTTATTCTTATATCTAATAAAAATAGTAATAATGATAATAATAATGATAATAATAATAATAATGATAACACAAATCATAATAATGATGATAATATTCATAATAACAATAATAATAATAATAATAATAATAATAATGATAATGATAATAATAATAATAATAATAATAATAATAATAATAATAATAATAATAATGATAATACTAATAATAATAATAACGATAATGATAATAAAAACAAAAGGGAAGTTAGCCGGTTGATGTTGGTAGGCCTGCGGCATGGTGAAGAAGAACCCAACGGCTGGCCGTTGGTATACTTGGGCACGAGCATAACTTTTTGAGGGTCGACTTTTTAACTGTGTTGGAAATTTTGCTGTTATCTAAGCAGATAAGTGGTTGAGTTGTGGAACAACGTTGTATGTGGTGCGTAGAGCGTTGTAAATCCTTTCTAAGTTATGAGGAATTCCTGGCACAGGATATTGTGGATTTTCGACAAGAATCAGTGTTGGCGACGCGGCGTTGTATGAGGCATGGCTATGGCTATGAGAGGACGGTACAATACCCAGAATTTTACTGCAGGTTCTGATCTTCTTCGTTGTGTAACTGATTCCTTGAGTCCAAGGGATTCTTTAGAGAGATGAAATGTGCGAGCAAACCCCGGTTCTGTGGAGTGGCATTGAATCATGCAAGCCGTAGACATATTGCACGAATTTGGCGCCAAGTTGGGGATCAACACCTGTACCAGGAAGGGTCGTTTGACCTAAGTACTCAAATGCTAGATCCCAGAAGTGAAATATACTGAGGTTATAAGGCAGATCAGTATTTGGAGTGTTGAAGGATGACAAAGTGGTGCTGGTGTTAAGGGTTAAAGCACAGAGAGAAGTTTTATGGATGGAAGCTGTTAGGGTAAAAATGTGTGAACTGGTAAACTGATTGGCATAGTAAAAGTTTAGCCTCTTAAATTAAGAAATTTTACAGGCATTGTGTTAATAGTGAACAACCTGGATGTGAACAATTTGTGAGCTATGGAGATAATTACTTAAATGTTGTGAAGTAAGTTTTCGTCTTGTTTTGAAAGGAAATATACCTGTGTTTACAGTTTCGAATTTTGCAGAGATCATGTTTTCAATACTTCATTTGTAAATAATTAGTAGATTTTGTTGTGTTTCAGTGACGTATGCAGGAATTTATTTGTATCGTAGATTTTCTCCAGTGAGATTATGCGAGCCTTGTGTACTCTGCTGTTGGTGTTATTTTTGTTTGAGGGCAGTTTCGCCTTTTACACACACATTATATATATATATATATATATATATATATATATATATATATATATATATATATATTATATATATATATATATATATATATATATATATATATATATATAATTTACAAATTTTCCCTCAGGCTGTCATCTGTCATTCAAGCTACCTTGTGCAGGAGGGGAAATGGCCTATATATATATATATATATATATATATATATATATATATATATATATATATATATTATCCCTGGGGATAGGGGATTAAGAATACATCCCACGTATTCCCTTCGTGTCGTAGAAGGCGACTAAAGGGGGAGGGAGCGGGGGGGCTGGAAATCCTCCCCTCTCGTTTTTTTTTAAATTTTCCAAAAGAAGGAACAGAGGGGGCCAGGTGAGGATATTCCAAAAAAGGCCCAGTCCTCTGTTCTTAACGCTACCTCGCTGACGCGGGAAATGGCGAAGTTTAAAAGAAAGAGAAATATATATATATATATATATATATATATATATATATATATATATATATATATATATATAATTTACAAATTTTCCCTCAGGCTGTCGTCTGTCATTCAAGCTACCTTGTGCAGGAGGGGAAATGGCGTGTATATATATATATATATATATATATATATATATATATATATATATATATATATATATATATATATTCTCCATTCAAACTCCATTCAAACTGGAGGAAGTGAAGTGTTTTAGATATCTGGGAGTGGATCTGGCAGCGGATGGAACCATGGAAGCGGAAGTGGATCATAGGGTGGGGGAGGGGGCGAAAATTCTGGGAGCCTTGAAGAATGTGTGGAAGTCGAGAACATTATCTCGGAAAGCAAAAATGGGTATGTTTGAAGGAATAGTGGTTCCAACAATGTTGTATGGTTGCGAGGCGTGGGCTATGGATAGAGTTGTGCGCAGGAGGATGGATGTGCTGGAAATGAGATGTTTGAGGACAATGTGTGGTGTGAGGTGGTTTGATCGAGTAAGTAACGTAAGAGTAAGAGAGATGTGTGGAAATAAAAAGAGCGTGGTTGAGAGAGCAGAAGAGGGTGTTTTGAAATGGTTCGGGCACATGGAGAGAATGAGTGAGGAAAGATTGACCAAGAGGATATATGTGTCGGAGGTGGAGGGAAGGAGGAGAAGAGGGAGACCAAATTGGAGGTGGAAAGATGGAGTGAAAAAGATTTTGTGTGATCGGGGCCTGAACATGCAGGAGGGTGAAAGGAGGGCAAGGAATAGAGTGAATTGGAGCGATGTGGTATACCGGGGTTGACGTGCTGTCAGTGGATTGAATCAAGACATGTGAAGCGTCTGGGGTAAACCATGGAAAGCTGTGTAGGTATGTATATTTGCGTGTGTGGACGTATGTATATACATGTGTATGGGGGTGGGTTGGGCCATTTCTTTCGTCTGTTTCCTTGCGCTACCTCGCAAACGCGGGAGACAGCGACAAAGCAAAAAAAAAAATAATAATATATGTATATATATATATATATATATATATATATATATATATATATATATATATATATATATATATGGGGAAGAGCTGTGTGGTTTCAGAAGTGGTAGAGGATGTGTGGATCAGGTGTTTGCTTTGAAGAATGTATGTGAGAAATACTTAGAAAAGCAAATGGATTTGTATGTAGCATTTATGGATCAGAGAAGGCATATGATAGAGTTGATAGAGATGCTCTGTGGAACGTATTAAGAATATATGGTGTGGGAGGCAAGTTGTTAGAAGCAGTGAAAAGTTTTTATCGATGATGTAAGGCATGTGTACGTGTAGGAAGAGAGGAAAGTGATTGGTTCTCAGTGAATGTATGTTTGCGGCAGGGGTGTGTGATGTCTCCATGGTTGTTTAATTTGTTTATGGATGGGGTTGTTAGGGAGGTGAATGCAAGAGTTTTGGAAAGAGGGGCAAGTATGAAGTCTGTTGTGGACGAGAGAGCTTGGGAAGTAAGTTGGTGTTCGCTGATGATACAGCGCTGGTGGCGGATTCATGTGAGAAACTGCAGAAGCTGGTGACGGAGTTTGGTAAAGTGTATGAAAGAAGAAAGTTAAGAGTAAATGTGAAGAAGAGCAAGGTTATTAGGTACAGTAGGGTTGAGGGTCAAGTCAATTGGGAGGTAAGTTTGAATGGAGAAAAACTGGAGGAAGTAAAGTTAGATATCTGGGAGTGGATTTGGCAGCGGATGGAACCATGGAAGCGGAAGTGAATCATAGGGTGGGGGAGGGGGCGAAAATCCTGGGAGCCTTGAAGAATGTGTGGAAGTCGAGAACATTATCTCGGAAAGCAAGAATGGGTATGTTTGAAGGAATAGTGGTTCCAACAATGTTGTATGGTTGCGAGGCGTAGGCTATGGATAGAGTTGTGCGCAGGAGGGTGGATGTGCTGGAAATGAGATGTTTGAAGACAATGTGTGGTGTGAGGTGATTTGATCGAGTAAGTAATGTAAGGGTAGGAGAGATGTGTGGAAATAAAAAGAGCGTGGTTGAGAGAGCAGAAGAGGGTGTTTTGAAATGGTTTGGTCTCATGGAGAGAATGAGTGAGGAAAGATTGACCAAGAGGATATATGTGTCGGAGGTGGAGGGAACGAGAAGTGGGAGACCAAATTGGAGGTGGAAAGATGGAGTGAAAAAGATTTTGAGTGATCGGGGCCTGAACATGCAGAAGGGTGAAAGGCGGGCAAGAAATAGAGTGAATTGGATCGATGTTTTATACCGGGGTTGACGTGCTGTCAGTGGATTGAATCAGGGCATGTGAAGCGTCTGGGGTAATCCATGGAAAGTTGTGTAGGGCTTGGATGTGGAAAGGGAGCTGTGGTTTCGGGCATTATTGCATGACAGCTAGAGACTGAGTGTGTACGAATGGGGCCTTTGTTGTCTTTTCCTAGCGCTACCTCGCACACATGAGGGGGGAGGGGGATGGTATTCCATGTGTGGCGAGGTGGCGATGGGAATGAATAAAGGCAGACTGTGAATTGTGTGCATGGGTATATATGTATGTGTGTTTGTGTATATATATGTGTACATTGAGATGTATAGGTATGTATATTTGCGTGTGTGGACGTGTATGTATATACATGTGTATGGGGGTGGGTTGTGCCATTTCTTTCGGCTGTTTCCTTGCGCTACCTCGCAAACGCGGGAGACAGCGACAAAAAATATAAAAATAAATAGAAAATAATATATATATATATATATATATATATATATATATATATATATATATATATATATATATATGTGTGTGTGTGTGTGTGTGTTTGTGTGTGTGTAAAAGAGTTCCAGGGTTAGATGAATGATGAACTGAGGGTAAATGGTTTTAAGATTAGGCTGGATCACTTTTGTGCTTGGTTGCAAAATGATTTAGATACAAATAAAGAAATATACCCCGATGCGTCCCTGAAGTTTACCTGGTTGTTTATATAACATTTGAATATTTCCTGGTTCTATATATAACATTTGAATATATAGTTTTAAGTTCAGTATTAATTCATAATACCCTTTCACCTCTACATGCATATATATTATGTCAAATAATGTTTTTCTTGGAAGGTCACTACGAAACGATCCTACCTACATCTCTCCAAGAACCCCTGATATGTACTTGTTTAGCATATTCCTGAACCCACTTTCCCAGAAGCCATAGGTACCACAAACATAACGGGAAACAGGTGGACAACGCATTACGATGAAGAGAATGAAATATAGTGTTCAGTGGTTTTATGGATAGCATTTAGTTTTTCGCAAGTGCAACTTTTGTATTTTACAGGGCTGCAGTGCTTTAACTTATTATTACGGTTTATTTCTTTTTTGAAAACAGTTTTAGCTCTTTAATTAAACAATGTACATGGATTTTATTGAAGAACTTTGTATAAATTGTATTTTCAAGTGAATATGGTTACACTTTATACTGCAAAATAGTATGTAATCCCAGAGGCATCATACTACTGCGTACATCTTCCAACAGGTTACCGGTGGCCGACCCCAGGCGAGTAGGTACCATGGTACCCGAGGTGACCAACAGATGCCGCTAGTGTTGTCGTCTGCTCTGTGTGTAAGACTGTGAGTTCGATTACCGCGGATATTTAGCCAATTTCGCACGTTATCTACTGCAGAGGTGTGTGATTTCTTATGTAAAACTAATACCATAAATGTCTTTTGTTTGAAATTTACAAATTGTAAGGTTAATATTGGTTATGTTCAACGCGATCGCCGTTAACCCGTGGTGTTTATCCTGCGTGACAGCTTGAACGACCTTGTCCCAGCTTGTTGATAGCAGACGAAGTGGCAGTCAGATCATCCTGTCATATGTATATCATCCTTTTGCTCTTTGCAAACCTGTAGTTCAATCATTTTGACCTGTCAGATTATTTTACAAATTCTAATTTTTGTCATTAGTTCACAGAAGGTTATGCACAACCTTTCACATTAAACCCAAGTCTGTAATCTTGCGACATATCTTTTGAGAAACTCCGCATATCAGTTGATTGTATAAGTTTCATGAACTTCATCTGTAGGAACGGTAATTCCTTTAATGTCCTAAGCAATGAAGAGCATAGGCGTGTAAGCTTCAGGTTTGTTGTTGACACGGGACAGAATTTGCTAACTTACCACTTTTCTCTCCAAAAGTTTAATATATTGATGTTTGATTGATATTGAATGACTACTCTGGTATTGTATTGATCAAAGTGAAAGGAAACTTTATGTAATCGATGGTTAGGTCTATGACTAAAGTCCATTTTCAGGAATTTATTCCTTGCAGTACCCAGCAGCACATTACAAAAATGTTCACCTGTTACCACCGTAAATCTGAGCTGCTAGGGGAAATTAGGGGAGGTTCTCTTGTTTTATGTTGATTTCGGTTACTTGCCCTGTAAAGAAGAATTTAAAATTACTTTCAGATACATTGGAAAACATGCTTTTGGTAACAGGATAGCTGACAAGGAATGCGCCCCCTGAATCTCTCACTAATTCTAGTTCTGTGGAGACAATTGAAAGAAATTTATAAAGAAAGGGAGATGACAGCTACATCCTTTCTTAGCTACAACATGCAGCCTTAGGTGCTTCTCACATTACATTCCCTTAGGAGATATGGATGGGCAGACTCACAGTCTTTTCTTGGGGACCATTAGGACACCTGATTCATATATCCAATTTTTTTTTCAGTTTTATGGATTTTGTAATGGGCCATTGCCATGTTTGAGTGTGAATTCCCCTAGATTGTGACTTTATATTACCTGCAGCAGGTTGCCTCATGTCTTAACCCACAGTACCAGAGTCTCTCTTCAGTCCATCCCATTCCTCCCAGCATGGTTACTATTACTGTCGATCTCATTACCATTGGCCTTCCTTTAATGATCTTATTCAGCAATATTTCAATATTACAACATTGGAGAATTAGGGTATAGATTCTTAGAATAACACCAAGGTTACAAGATAGTATCATTTTTGAAGACAATCATGATATAGATTAAGCATTTCATATATTGTTTTCTGTTTACCCCCTTAGCATTGCAAAGTTTTCCTTGCCAGTACTTATAATTCATGTTTTTTCAGGTTGTGAAAAATATGTTTTTGACCTTGCAGTTTCAAAGATAGTCATATAGCAATGAAAAAATCACATTAGAAGTAAATATTTTACTAGTTACTTTCACTGTAATGATGTGTAGAAGTTGTGTAGACAATGCATTAAAAATGTATGAAAGTAAGTTCCAAGAACTAGTGACTTGACACAGAGCAGTTTTTATCATTTTACCTGCATCAAGGAAAGTTTGATATTGATTATTATGTTATGTTTTACCATAGCATACCTGACTGTGATGCATTCATGGGCTGCTCAAGGTCGAGTGCATAGGTTCAAATCCTTGTGTCACTCAGTCTGCAGTCAACCCAGCTGTTCATCCATTCATAGGGGTTGGTCGATATAATGGTTACCTAGCTCAGCTTAAAAGAAATATGATTAGAGCTGTCAAAGAATCTCTTGTTCAGAACTATTGTAACCCAGCTAAAATGATTAAGAGCAACCTGGCATTTGCTGTCTATACCAGTGACATGAAATGCATAGAAAAACTATCAGTCTTGACATAAACCTTAATGTATGTTAAAACGATAAGGGAGTGGATGAACTCTTGTTGATGGTAGTGAAGCACTTTGTTGTTCCATATTATGATAATCTTTGATATATTTAGATAACACATTCAACTGCATGAGAAAATTTTCCAGGAATATATATTAAGAGCATATCCCCATTTCAAAACATTGTTAGTAAAGTTGGCTTCATTTGGTTTCATTTAGAGTACTTTTTTCAGGAACATGTGTAATACATTAAACAGTGAGCCCCCATACACTGATCTGGATAACCCCCTCTCCTGTCTCAATTAGGTAATGTTTTCATGTTTTGTTGGTTTTTACAAGTGTTTCCCTTACTTTTGCAGTAACCGACATTTTCCGAAATCAGCATAGCCATCCCTGCTATCAGGTATGTAAGGTTTTTGTATGGTCTCTTAACTTTTCAAAGTGTTTAACTTAATGTTACATCTTCCCAGATCAGCATTACCTTCCCCAGTGTAAGTTTAGGTCAGGTTTTCATGAGGTGGAAATTTTTGATTGAACGTAACCTCCTTTATAACATTTTTTCAGTGACTCGTTCAATGACATTCTAGTGCAATGGAGATTTAGGGATAACCCCCATTGTTTTGTGATGGCTAATGGTAGTAATTTGTTGGGTTGGGGGTCAGTTACTTATTTTTGTTTTTTACAGATTGTAGCTGCTGTTTTCTCATGATAATTTAGGCAAGCAAGGGAAGTACCAGGTCTGTTGTGGTAACAGACCCAACCTCTTCATGGCATATCTTTCAGGGCCACCATTTCTGGGGTCTGCCTCTATGTGTGGAAAAGGGAGTAACTATAATCAGACTTGTAGTCATCATAGTCTTCATTGGAGAATTTTGATGGCAGGCAGTAATTTGTTTGGCTACACTGTTTGGGTTGTCCCCAGCATTATATACCGAGGAAGGCTAGGGTATAAAACAGTAGCACATGCCTAAGTTTATTGAATTTGTTCAGGTATGATTAGGACTCCTGCTTGTTATGCTGTGAGTGAAAAGTTACCATTGGTGAGGTTGTATGTATCAATGGAGTACGATCTCGTCAAAGAATTTCACTTTCAAGAGAAACTCATGCTTTCCCACCCACTTATCATATTGTAATGCAGCCTTAGAACTGCACTATCTCTTAGAGAAGGGGTCTTGGGTTTATATAAAGATAGGAATAATTTTGCTACTGAAGAGTGTGACCTGTGATTCAAGAATGTAGTTTCTTGAACAATTGGTCGGCAGTTAGTCGCTTAGAACACAAGAAGTATCTTATCATGTGGGAGTGAACCTGTTTAACATGCTACAGTCACCATGTTTGGTGACTTAACCATGGTGCAACTATCAGCCAATGCTTACACCTATTGTTTCTCAGTTTTGTACCATCCCAGTTTTTTAAACGTGTAACACTATTCATGCCCTAGTTTAACACTGTAGAAGTAGTTTGGGAAGATATGAATGCTGAAAGGCTTAAAAATAATGGCTGTTCCAGTGTACAACTGTGTTAATACCTTGTGGGAGGCACTCTTCCTCCATTAAGTCATACTTTAAAGATTTGTAATTCAGGTTAATTCAACTAAGTCTGATGATTACAACTAGATGAAAAAAATTTGTAATATTAAGAATTAATGAAACTTAAGAATTCCATGTAGAGCACTTAAGATTTAAGAAAAACAAACATATTTCAGGACGTTCAAGATTATTAGAAGTAAAGCCTGTTGTTGTAATTCAGGTTAGTTCCCGATTTTCAGTCGTTCATAAGGGCCAGAGCCCTAAACATCATAAATGAATGGGAGTCCAGTCTGTATCCATACCTGCATTCTTATAACTTGTTCACTCATTGTACTTTATAGCCTCTTTCTTATTTTTCATCTTCACTGTATTCTTCCATTTATATTCCCTCTTTTTCTCCCCAAAACTGTCAATGTTCACATTCATTTGAGGCATTAAGAATTACAGGGATAGGGTGCTTCGTATGATTTTTGAGAAAATCGGTCAAAGTTTTAAGTACATAGCCAGAGCATTGTTCTCTTCCTGCCCAGAACTGTCAAGGCTCACTTTCAAATGAGGCTTTAAGAATAACAGGAACAAGTGTGCTAAGTTTGAATTTTTGAAAGATGACATCCAACATTTTAAGCAAGTAGTTAGCCAGAATATTGACAAAATTTGATAGATTTTAATGAGTTTCGTTTTAAATCTTGATGCAGCAGTTAGAAATGGTAAAGGAGAAAGGACTATGTATACTAGATAGCACGCATAGAAATAATATTGATGATGATAGTGACAATAATGATGATACTAATAGTATCCAAATAGACAAATTATGATGTAACTTCCTTATTGTCATAAGCGATATGTACATATTATTGCAAAATAACTAATACTAGATGTAGCCAGATAAACTAAGCTGCTTTTCATTATTGTACTGCAGTATTTTTTTTTATTTCATATTTGATTGCTGTTTCCTGTGTTAGTGAGGTAGTGCCAGGAACAGATGAAGAAAGGCCACATCTGGTCACATCCATTTTCTAGTTGTCATGTATAATGCACAGAAGCCACAGCTCCCTATCTACAACCAAGCCCCACATTATTTGCTAAAATTGGGAGCACAAGCACAGTACACATTGATAGATACATGAGGGTAGAAAGTTTCAAGGCTCTGAGGTGTAGGAAAAGAAACTTATTAAAATGGCTCACCTTTGAGTTCCCATCTACAACACAGTAATCATGTGACACAGCAATTTACCAAGTATTGTGTGGTTTAGCTCATGACGGGAAATTCAAGAAGCCACCTCTCAGGAGCAAAAACCAGAGTCATACCTGTAGAACCAGCATTGAGGCACATGGCAAGTTTTGAGGTTAATCTATGAAAGTTTATAAGTTGGATAGCTTCTGGCTCAACTCTGTTAATTAAAGATGCAGAGCTAGAACCACCCCAGTTGAGCAGCCCTAGTCCACAAGGATGGATGAATCATTTATATAAATGGATCAACTGTTTGGAAGAAGAGAAATTTCATCATCTTAAGAGGACACCCAGTTTCTTAGAGAAAGACAGCTATGTCTGTAATATGGGGTTTCCAAGATAAGGATGATGTTAAGTTATACCAATTATGCTCACTGAATCAAGAGGTGGAATTGTAGAACCATTGAAGAAGAGTTGTAAGGAATTTTCAATTGGGATATGGGTAGAAACTAGGTCTTTAGAGACATTGAACTTAACCAGATTTCATTTACCCCACTGAGATATCCTTTTCAAGTCTTGATTTTATTGACTAAGTTGTTTCAATGGGAGTTAGAGGAAGGAGAGTTTTTCCAGGTCTGATATGCCTAATCCCTGGCCCGAATGGCCTCATAACAGGAATGGTTGAGCCATTGGTTGGAAGAAGTCATGTTGGAGGGAGTTGGGATAAATGCTTCCATTGCTACAATGATAACCTCTGCTATGTGTTTGGTAGAGACAGAAGCATCGCCACATAAGAAACAGTAATTTATCCAGGGAAAGTCTAGAAAAGAATTTTCGTAAGTTATTCCAGTTAGCTTTGTTGAGATGTCACTATATACATTTAGAACAGGCTGCTGGAGGAGGAGCTGCTGTTAATGTAGATACATTTATGAGAGTGTTGTCAAATGAAGTTATTAGGGGCAAGATTGTGTAATTACAGCTTGTAGGATCAGAGAAGAAAAACAGATTTAGAATATTAGGAGAGTGGTCACAGCAGTCAGGAATATGGATGTGGTGGGAGATAATTTGCTCTATAGGTCATGCACAACTTTGTTTCAAACTTCTCATTAGGTATTTGGTTAATAATATTGGTATTTTCATATATTTGGTATTTTCCTCATGTAAGATAATGTTATTAAAATTTATTTGTTTTAAATTATTTTAATAAAATAACATTTCTTCCATACAGAAGCCTGCACAAACTTCGCAGCAGGTACTACAAAAGTAAGTAAAGCATCTGCTGTCGTTTTTTATTTCATATTTTTATCATAATCACTTTTCTCTTTCAGTCCTTTATGGCTGTTGTTAGTTGTTATGAAGAATTATTGTTTCTTATGGGATATTTCTTTCTATTAAAAGTACAAGGCAGACCTCAAATGTACCTAACAAATTTGGAAATGATGGCTGTGAGTCAAGTTATAGTGTTTTTAATATCTTTTTATTTTTATGTTTGTATTGTATTGTAGATATTCTCTTGGAGGATGTTTAATTTTTACTCTTTATGCCATAGAAAATGTAAAGGTTTCATTTTATATGAATAAAATTATTAATAATAGTAATATTATTATTATTATTAGTTAAAAACCCTAATTCTTAAAAGGTTCCCAAAAGGCAGTTATGTATGGTGAATTCAGTGAATTCTGTATCATTCCCAAATACTAGGACTAAAGCCCAATTGGAATATTGTATTTTGCCGATAAAGGGAACCTTCTTATCAAGTACTGTGATGTATTTCACGTGTTTGCTAGTATTGATAATGATAAGCTTAGAAAAAATGTCATCCATATTTAACCCTTAAATATGCCTTGGCCTTATTTGTATGGATTGCCTCTTCCCATCCCAATTTAAATTCATATCAACACTTTATTGGTGTGCATTGGTGCCATATATTACAAGCAGCTGTAATTCCCACAACAAAATGATACTAAAGTTATAGTTATCCATGTAGCTCAATGTTTTACCATATGAAGAACCTGGCTTTACTTTAAAGAATGCCTTTTCCTCGTGAGTGTAAGTAGAGGTGCCTCATGTCAAAAGAACTACACTTAATCCTGTTATAGAGACTTAGTATCTCACTTACCTATATAACATGATGGATGAATTATGGCTCTGGTTTAAGCCCACATTAAATTGTGGCTAATTAGCAATAGTCTTGAAGTGATTATGATTTAGCAGATGTTGAACTTTGAGCACTAGGAAAAGTTCTTTTTGTATCAGTAATCCATCAGTGATGGTAGGGGAGAGATGAACTTGTATGAATCAGCAGAAGTTATAAAACACATAAGCTGAGCACATGCTGCATGCTTAATTTAGATGTCTGTACTGCAACAGATATGGGTAAGTTACAAGATTTTTCATTTTTGACTTTTCCTGATATTTCCTATTTGCCTATTGACTGCTGATGTGTGTTTTATGGTACCAGCCACCTCAGGCAGTTGACTGCATGTTTGGTATATATGGTCTGGGGCATTTAAAACTCCCAGTTTTGATAAAAGCAGAGTAGTAAATCAGTAAACAACTGCTTTAACAACTCAGAAATGTGTCCACATCCTTTTTCCATATTATTTCAACTCAGCTGGTCAGTAACCATCAAAATCTCAGAGGCTTCTCTCTAATGTTCTTGCTGACTATTTCTACTTAACGTTCCTGTCTGATTTTTTTATAGTATATGAACACCTGAGGTGCTGTAATTCATTTCTTCATTCTTTGTCTTATACCATGCTTGAGGGTGCACTGTGAGTGAAAAGTGACCTTTGGTTAGGCTCTTATCTTTAAGAGCACAGGACTTGTCAAAGAACTTCTCACCTCAGAGGAATCTACATTTCCATGCTGGTGGAAGTAATGCATCCTTGGGCTGCAGGAGCCTTTAGAAATGTCCTTTGTAACACCAGGAGCCCTTGATTGAAATTGGTCTTGAGGTAATTATGAATAAACAACAAATTATTAATGGTAAAAAAGTTAAGCAAGAGGGAAAGGCAGGAGAGGGAAGAGAATTCCACAGCTTCATTGTTTGAGAAAAAGGGAAGGTTTTATAATGATCTGCCCCCTTTGATTGGTTTTCACACAGGAACTCAGAGGAAGCAGCCAAATGTGTCAAAGGTCAAAATCTTGGTGGCAGGGATGTACGCAGACATCTTGTAAGAGCAGTAGCTGGCCAAAATGATACCTGTAGAATAGAGAAAGGGCAGAAACATCACAGTATACAAAAAGGAATGGATAGAGAGAGGCAATACCTAGAGAATTGATGAGACTGAAGGCTTTGAATTCAACTGTGGCTTTTAGGGGGTTGGAGAAAGATCTACCCCAGATGTACAAACTTTACTCCAGACAGGAGCAAATAAGACCTTTGTAGATATGAAGTAGCTGCTCACAATATAAATATTTATGGCATCTCTACAATGTCCTTTGCTTTTGGAAACAATTGATGTTGAAGGTGTGGGATTGTAACAAATTTTGTGATAATGATTTGGGGTTACCAGGATAGAATGTTTATTGCATGATATTGCATTTTAATGTCATTGAACTTAACCTCAAAGATCTAGTGGCAGAAGGGACAGATGTAGGACTCCATCTTAGCTAAGATAACCTTTGCTATATGGTCAACACAGTTGAAGGAATCCAGGCTATTGACGAAGTACCCATCCACAGAAAACTCAATGGAAATGTTCTGTTGAGTTGGCCGCTAAGATTTCTAAAGTCAGAGTTGGCATTTTGAATGGGTAGAGGGTTGAGTATGTCCATTTGAAATTGATAGAAATAAGATTTTGGTTGGGACCCCGTGTGGGCAGAACTAATGTATATATATTGGGAGAGCCCACGATAGAAAAGAGGTAGTGTTAGAAGTGTGAGTGTAACAGCCAAGAACCTTTGCTGGTTGTTTAATTATTAGTTATAAGACTCTAAAAAAGAAAAAAAAGGCCTGTGACCGCTGGGATCGTTCTACAATTTTGTCATATGTAGAGGTGAACCAGTCATTGTGATATACATTGAAATCCCCTGCATAAAGGATTTTAGTGCATAGATATGAAAAGAATAATGTTTTTTTTTTGTGTGAGGTCAGATAGTTAAAGAATTAGATGATGAGGAATTGTATGGAAAATATACAAAATGTAAAAGCAAAGTCATAGAGGGTTGAAAATTTTTGAGCCACATACCTTCAGAGTTGGGAAATATCAGATTCATGAAATGAGCAATGGGTGTTTTTGTACAGTAAGGAATGACACTGTCCTTGGGGCAGACATGATAATAGGATTATAGTTGTAGATTTGATAGTTCAGAAGTGAAGCAGCCTTGAAATGTTGGGTTTCAGGGGGTAGAAGATACAAAGGATGAGTAAGAATTTTTGCAGAAATTATTTGAGACAGAGGCAGTTCTAGGAGTTTTGTTGGAAGAGATGAGGTTGATCTCAGTCACTTGAACACAGTTAATGGGACTCAGGGAGTCATCCTATCCTCTAGTAGTGCCATTTCTGACATGGCTCAGAAGTATTGGGGAAATGGTGCATTGATAGAGTTGAGGCATTTATCGATAGAATCTTCTGAGATATCAAAGTTAAGGGAAATTTGAGTGAAAGAAATAGGAATGAATTGGGTTTTTGTAGCAGTGAATTTGATTAGATTGTCTACCCTACAGCAAGATGATTTCATCAGGTATGAAATAGATTTAAATTATTTTGTATGTAGAATGCTGTATGATTTTTGTATTAGTTTTGAATAGTATGATAGGTTACTTTTGTGTGAAATGAGAAAAAAAATTCCTGAATTTCTTATAAGCATAATGAACTAATATGAATTGAGATTCAAATTTTTTACTCATTTGCATTGGGAAAAAACTTGCTAACAGAATTAGAATGGTTTTAAGGCAGTTGAAAAGTTTAAAAAATCTAGCACATGATTGATGGTCTTTGGGTAAATTCCAAATGATCTGGACATAATTATATGCCTTACCATGATATTGTCTGGATGATTTTTAACTAAAAGTATTCCTATGCATTAGTTCTCACATTGGCCCTATTATCATAGAGCCTATTCGTTCCCTTTTACGTTGTTTTCAGACAAGAAATTTTTTGTTGTCAACATATAATGTTTGATATTCTCTGCGTTGTTGTTGATGTACTTGCTCAGTTATTTGTATATGTGTTGGGAAATGGACCAGAACAACAAGTCTTAAATGTTTACCTGTATGTCTTTTTTATTTACTGTGTTAGGCTTTTGTAGTAGTTTTGCAATGCCTTCAGGGACCATATGTTGTTTCCTGGCAAACTCGCCCAGATTCATTTAACCCTTTGAGCACTACAGGTCATGCTGTCCTGCTCAAGAATCATATCCTCGTACTCAAGAGGTTAACTGTGCTTCTTAACTTGTTCATGCCCCAGCTTTCCTGATAAGACAAGATAATTGCATATCTGTGGTTAAAATGTGGTGTAGCAAGTATTCAGACCTGGTTTTTGTTTATTATAGAGATTATCTTCATAACCTGAGAATTGATTAAGAAGCAGAATCATACTGTGAATATTGTACAGGATGATTTTGGCAGAAGAGGTTCCCCCTTGTCACCGAATTTTTTGTTCAGTGTTGTGTTGTTCTTTTATTGCAAAAGTTTAGTTCTCATGACTCATGTTTGGAAGTCATGTCTTTTATATCGCAGTAAAGAATAAACATCTTTTTACTATTTCCATTACCAAAGAAATTGGCTTTGTAACATTCAAGGAATTATAGTATGATGATTTTAAGTGTTTAAGGTGTGAGTACTGGCATCATTGGTAGTGTTTCTCTTGGTAATTACTAAATGTGTATTGTAGGTTTCCTTTGCATAATTTTCTTATTGTAGTATTCTAGTATGCCTAAATATGACTGCCACATACTTCCAAGGCACTAACAAAATTCATCATATCTGCTTAACTTAATGATTGAAAATTGAAGTACCCGAATGATTGGAAATTGAAGTACCCTGTGTTCATGTGTAGACATCCATGCCTGAGTTTGCCAAACAGATAAGCTGGTTACCATGATGACTTACGGAGTGGAATTCTGCTTCTTGTTACTAATTTCGAGTACTTGATGTGCAGAAATTCGTCTTCGAGTGCATATCTTCTGAAAAGACTAATACATGATTCATTGGGTCATCACCAGATATGGGTTAAGTTTTTCAGCTGGTAAAATTAAAGCAACATAATCGCAAGCAACAGTTGTAAGATTAGTATTAGAATTTAATCATAAGCCACAGTAAATTTTAAGGTAAACATGAAATATTAACAATACAGCTAGGATACTTATTGATACATGTGGCATTTATTTTACAAGTCAGTGGGCCTGGATGTCATGAGAGGGTTTAGCATTTCTTATTTCCTTTTCATGGCCACTGCATCCTCCAGCACTGCATATATTCACTTCTTTGGCCTATGTGTTACATTCCCACTTTTGATGATGTATTTTTGGCAAGCATCTAGATATTGAGCTCGATCCAGTGAGGTGTAGTGCTTTGGTACATACCAGAAAACGTGGCTTATTTGGAAAGTTCTAGCTTGGTTTGGCATCTGGGTAAGATTAGCCAGACCCCGTTGTCTAGTTTCATATTGACAAATTTTTCAGAGCGAGAGTAATGTTTTTTATTGTCCAATCGAAACTGTTAACATTTTCTGATTATTTGTGGACTTCAGATTATTAGTATAGTGTAGAGAAGGCTTCATTTTTTATTTTATCGATTATGGAAGATTTTTTATTTGATTGAATGAATAGACTTGAGAAAATCTATATATCAAAAGCAGCTTCTTGATAGCTTAAGGTATAAAAGAACAATATGATGAGAACATTTTAGAAGTCATAGTGTGAGAAACATGATTATCGTATTGTCAAATATTGATATGCAAGATCAAGGTAGATCTCCCATATGTTTGTTGCTGTCCATGACAAATTGCTTTCTGGTTATATTGTTTGAACTAAGAGCAGATCAATGAATACAAGTACTTGTTTGACTCATGTTTCTCCGAGCCATCTTGCCAGATGTTATTGCGAACTTGGTATTGCTTTTGCTAGACACCCAGTCTGCAAACATCAAAATTTATCTCTGGATATACAGTCATTGTGCTTGGTGAACTGCCAGATGGGTAGCATGAGTCTAGCAGTTAATTTACCGGTAATTCACTGTCCTTAACGGCCATGAAGTATAACTGGGAACGTTGCAATATCAGCAGGCATGAAAAAATATTTTCTGCTCCAAAGGTTTTGGAAAGGATTCAGCAAACACAACTATTCATAGTTGACATTTTCAGTACGTTTCGGTTGGTAGTTTTCTATATATCATTTATATCTTGTTTGAAGTCATGAATAAGCTCCTTGGAGAACCAAACTACAGAGACCTGCTCTTTTAAATTTGTGATTATTTGTTCAGTTTGCATGTTACAAAGTGATATTTATAGCTCAGGGGTCAAGGTTACTTTTAAGTGCTATTAGATTCCTCTACACAGTACCTTAAGACTTTGGGATTGGATAATGTCCAAAATTGTACTGCAAATACGACATGTAGTGTTCCAACTGCATGTGCAACTTAACTAATTTTTAAGGATGGTGAAAATTCAGGGTCGCAAGGTGGTAGTCATTAGGGAGGCGGGCTTCCAAAACTCATACGAAGGGGGCTTTAATATATTATTAACATTTTCTTTTTTAACATGTAATTAACTAATATGAACTAATGTGAGGATTCTGTATCCCCTCATTAGTAGGGAAAGTGCAACACGGGTATTACTGTTGTACTGCTGTATTTATGTTATTAAGGACAGTAATGTTCCTTGAAATATTTGAACTTTGTAATATCTTTTGTGAATGCCTTGTCTGGCTTGAGACTGTGCTATAGCCATAGCCTCACAGGAAACAGCATTGCTATTCCCTGCTTCAGCGAGGTAGAGCCAGGAAAGGAGACAAAAAAATGGCCACATTTGTTTACACACAGTCTTTAGCTGTCATGTGCAATGCACCGAAACCACAGCTTCCAATCTACATCCAGGCCCCACAGACCTTTCCATAGTTTACCCCAGACATTAATGATTGGCATCCTCGCCAGGATAGGATTTTTTAACAGTATACATATATTTTTTTTTATTATATTTTATTATACTTTGTCGCTGTCTCCCGCGTTTGCGAGGTAGCGCAAGGAAACAGACGAAAGAAATGGCCCCCCCCCCCCCCCATACACATGTATATACATACGTCCACACACGCAAATAAACATACCTACACAGCTTTCCACAGCTTTACACAGCTTTATATATATATATATATATATATATATATATATATATATATATATATATATATATATATATATACATACATATATATATATACAAAAAAAAAAAAATATATATATATATATATATATATATATATATATATATATATATATATATATATATATATACACACACAGTGGTCAACAAAAACATTCCTTCAGTGTGGTTGTCTCATCATCACCACAGCAGTCGAGCCACTATGGTCTCCACTGGACACTACGGCGGACCCTCACACATAAGTGCAGTTCTGGATGGAATCTCTGATTGAGGTACTCGCTCATGACTTCCTCTCCACCTGTGTAATATAACCCAAGGAGGAGGAGGAGGAGGTGGTGGTGGTAGGCGATGCTTCCTTCCAAGTCCCGCTACAGTAATTCTGACGTTACGACCACATGGCGTGGGGAGAGAGAGAGAGAGAGAGAGAGAGAGAGAGAGGCCCACTGGCTGCCGACAGAGCATGACTACGGCTACATCAAACGCCGTCAGTACAACCGGACCTACGTCAGTAGTAGGCCACTGAACCCACCGCAGACAAACGTCTGTAAGTAGGTCTGGTGAGTAGTGGCACGGAGGACCTCCTCCTCCTCCACCACCTTGATATAAGGAGGAGGAGGAGGAGGAGAGAGAGAGAGAGAGAGAGAGAGAGAGAGAGAGAGAGAGAGGACCATACACAACCCTCCCTCCCTTATATCGCCCTCACTTCTTGAGGCAGATCGCCTTAAATTTACACGATGCCTTAGTGTGGACTCCCGTGTTCGTCCTCTATACGGGATTACACGGAAGCCTTTGCCACAATCTAACGGCCAGATAACCATGACAAAGTTGGTTCATAACCAAAGCCTCAGTGTTCCATACGGTCAACTCATTCGCTCAATGCAAAATGTGGATACAGCATCAGAATGTCAGGTATCTTATAACCAAAGATAGGGTGTTGTACCACATTTTTTCCAGGATACAGTTGGATCTCATCCTCGAAAGGTTCTGTTCTCTTCACAGTCTAAGACACAGTGTTCCAGTCTGTGTCCAGATCCCTGGCCACCGCCACAAACTTTACAATTTACATCTCCAGACAGGCCCAAAAACATATATATATATATATATATATATATATATATATATATATATATATATATATATATATATATATATGTGTGTGTAGGTATGTATATTTGCGTGTGTGGACGTATGTATATACATGTGTATGGGGGTGGGTTGGGCCATTTCTTTCGTCTGTTTCCTTGCGCTACCTCGCAAACGCGGGAGACAGCGACAAAGTATAAAAAAAAAAAAAAAGAAAAAAAAATATATATATATATATATATATATATATATATATATATATATATATATTTTTTTTTGCTTTGTCGCTGTCTCCTGCGTTTGCGAGGTAGCGCAAGGAAACAGACGAAAGAAATGGCCCAACCCACCCCCATACACATGTATATACATACGTCCACACACGCAAATATACATACCTACACAGCTTTCCATGGTTTACCCCAGACGCTTCACATGCCCTGATTCAATCCACTGACTGCACGTCAACCCCGGTATACCACATCGATCCAATTCACTCTATTCCTTGCCCTCCTTTCACCCTCCTGCATGTTCAGGCCCCGATCACACAAAATCTTTTTCACTCCATCTTTCCACCTCCAATTTGGTCTCCCACTTCTCCTCGTTCCCTCCACCTCCGACACATATATCCATCCTCTTGGTCAATCTTTCCTCACTCATTCTCTCCATGTGCCCGAACCATTTCAAAACACCCTCTTCTGCTCTCTCAACCACGCTCTTTTTATTTCCACACATCTCTCTTACCCTTACGTTACGTACTCGATCAAACCACCTCACACCACACATTGTCCTCAAACATCTCATTTCCAGCACATCCATCCTCCTGCGCACAACTCTATCCATAGCCCACGCCTCGCAACCATACAACATTGTTGGAAGCACTATTCCTTCAAACATACCCATTTTTGCTTTCTGAGATAATGTTCTCGGCTTCCACACATTCTTCAAGGCTCCCAGAATTTTCGCCCCCTCCCCCACCCTATGATCCACTTCCGCTTCCATGGTTCCATCCGCTGCCAGATCCACTCCCAGATATCTAAAACACTTTACTTCCTCCAGTTTTTCTCCATTCAAACTTACCTCCCAATTGACTTGACCCTCAACCCTACTGTACCTAATAACCTTGCTCTTATTCACATTTACTCTTAACTTTCTTCTTTCACACACTTTACCAAACTCAGTCACCAGCTTCTGCAGTTTCTCACATGAATCAGCCACCAGCGCTGTATCATCAGCGAACAACAACTGACTCACTTCCCGAGCTCTCTCATCCCCAACAGACTTCATACTTGCCCCTCTTTCCAAAACTCTTGCATTCACCTCCCTAACAACCCTATCCATAAACAAATTAAACAACCATGGAGACATCACACACCCCAGCCGCAAACCTACATTCACTGAGAACCAATCACTTTCCTCTCTTCCTACACGTACACATGCCTTACATCCTCGATAAAAACTTATATATATGTATGTATATATATCTTATATATATATATATATATATGCTTGAGGACAATGTGTGGTGTGAGGTGGTTTGATCGAGTAAGTAACGTAAGGGTAAGAGAGATGTGTGGAAATAAAAAGAGCGTGGTTGAGAGAGCAGAAGAGGGTGTTTTGAAATGGTTTGGGCACATGGAGAGAATGAGTGAGGAAAGATTGACCAAGAGGATATATGTGTCGGAGGTGGAGGGAACGAGGAGAAGAGGGAGACCAAATTGGAGGTGGAAAGATGGAGTGAAAAGGATTTTGTGTGATCGGGGCCTGAACATGCAGGAGGGTGAAAGGAGGGCAAGAAATAGAGCGAATTGGAGTGATGTGGTATACAGGGGTTGACGTGCTGTCAGTGGATTGAACCAGGGCATGTGGGGCGTCCGGGGTAAACCATGGAAAGCTGTGTAGGTATGTATATTTGCGTGTGTGGACGTGTGTATGTACATGTGTATGGGGGGGGGTTGGGCCGTTTCTTTCGTCTGTTTCCTTGCGCTACCTCGCAAACGCGGGAGACAGCGACAAAGTATAAAAAAAAAAAAAAAAAATATATATATATATATAGGGGATAGGGGATTAAGAATACTTCCCACGTATTCCCTGCGTGTCGTAGAAGGCGACTAAAAGGGGAGGGAGCGGGGGGCTGGAAATCCTCCCCTCTCGTTTTTTTTTAATTTTCCAAAAGAAGGAACAGAGAATTGGGCCAGTCAAAGGCCCAGTCCTCTGTTCTTAATGCTACCTCGCTAACGCGGGAAATGGCGAATAGTTTAAAAGAAAGAAAGAACATATATATATATATATATATCCCTGGGGGTAGGGGAGAAAGAATACTTCCCACGTATTCCCTGCGTGTCGTAGAAGGCGACTAAAAGGGGAGGGAGCGGGGGGCTGGAAATCCTCCCCTCTCGTTTTTTTTTTTCCAAAAGAAGGAACAGAGTGGGGCCAGGTGAGGATATTCCCTCAGAGGCCCAGTCCTCTGTTCTTAACGCTACCTCGCTAAGGCGGGAAATGGCGAATAGTTTAAAAGAAAGAAAAAGAATTTTCTTTTCTTTCATACTGTTCGCCATTTCCTGCGTGAGGATATTCCCTCAAAGGCCCAGTCCTCTGTTCTTAGCGCTACCTCGCTAATGCGGGAAATGGCGAATAGTATGAAAAAAAAAAAAAGAAAAAAAAAAATGTCTGTGTGTGTATATATATGTGTACATTGAGATGTATAGGTATGTATAGTTGCGTGTGTGGACATGTATGTATATACATGTGTATGTGGGTGGGTTGGGCCATTCTTTCGTCTGTTTCCTTGCGCTACCTCGCTAATGCGGGAGAGAGTGACAAAGCAAAATAATAAAAAAAAATGTATATATATATATATATATATATATATATATATATATATATGTGTGTGTGTGTGTGTTTGTGTGTGTGTGTGTGTACACCTATTTTATTGACCAGTGTGGATGAACAGCTGTCTTGGCTATGGACTGACTGCAGCATCCAGGATTTGAACTATTCACTTAACCCTGGGCAGCCCTTGAATGTGCCTCAATCAGGGATGCTATCTGCTTCACCATGAGAGTCCATCAGATGTGTAGAACTTGTATCTGAAGAAAGTAATAAGATCAGCAGATTACAAGATGTAATTATTAGACTATAGCTAGGCTTTAGGTTCTGTTGGCACTTTGGCCTGTCTGTAGATATTAATCCTGTGAAATGTAAAGGTTGTGGCCAAAGATTTGGACACAAAGTAGAATACAGTGGCCTAGAATATAGAAATATAGATCCTTTCTGGGTTAATTGAAAACAAACCCAGTAAGAAATGTCACAACACCTTGTTTTAGATAACAAGATTCCTGAAATTCTAAGATGATGTCTTCTGTGCATCTAGTCGGTTAAATGTACACTATCAAAGACTATGTTAATGTATGTAATGTAGTGTATGTATTGGATTAGTTTTATAGAATTAATGTGAAATAAAGATATCTCCACTGGGGTCTGACAAGACCTTCTTGTAACATATGTAGTACTTTAGCCTAATCGCCAGGAATAGAGGCACAAATCAAATCAGAAGTGAGAGTCTGGTTTTTTGTGCTCTTCCAGAAAGTGAAAGACTGTATATAGCTCCACTCTAAAAATGGAATCACAGGTGAAAAATTGCTTAGCAGTATCTCTGTCAACACACATTGAAGCTTTTGAAAGAATATTTAGATGCAAATTAAGTGATGATGGATTTAAATGCTATACACAAGCTAGGGCAACAGAGCTTGAATATCACTCCTTTCACAGTTGCAAAATCTAAATAAACTGAATTAGAGAGGCACTAGAGAACACACAGAATGATGTGTTGACTACAGATTTTTCTACAGAAGTTGACTTGTGGTCAACTTGTATTAAACTGATAGAATCTTGAGGATGAATTAACTGCCTCCAAACAAAAACTACAACTTAATTTTGTAAACCAGTTCAGTTCTGTTGTTATCATGGTATGAAGCTTTGCAAAAGCTTTGCTCCTGATGGAGCAGGTCTTCTCTTATTTTAAAGGCATGGATGCTATGGGAACCACAGCTTCAAAGTTTTTTTTTAAAGGTGATACTAGAGTTTATATGAAAATTTTATACAGCTACTGAGAGGCTGCATTTAGAAATGAAGTCTCTTTTCATTGGACCTTTGTTAACAGCTTGCTCTTCATAGGGGAAAGTTTCATTTGTTTCTTAATAGTGACAATAATAGAAAAAATGTAGAATACCAGGCTCAGCAGTTACCATATCATGGAAGTTATGTGTTAAAGACTGTAGTGATGTCTGGTGAATGTATCTTCATTTTAACAGAGCTGAGCAGTAGTTGCTGCTTCATAGATGATGTTAGGCTGGATTTTGCAAACATCTCAGACAAAGGGGCAAAACTGATGATGGCAATAGTAACGATAAAGAAGAAAGTACCTGCATGCTTTAGGCTAGAGCACTGCTGTGTGATGACACACCCTTTAAGGTAGGCAGTCATTCACAGCCTAAATTGACCTCGCACAGTCAAAACTTCAAGGGACGATTAAAAGCAGTGAGACTCATGATTGTAGATCACAGACTTGCTCTTTATTGTTATTTGTGGAAGGTTTGCCACCCATCTACACTGAAAACTTTATCCCTATTGTGACAAGACATGGAAGTCCAAGGTAATGCATAAATCTAACACCATATATCACTTGATTTTCCTGGATGAATGTCTGCATAATATATATGACCAGCCATTTTTTGAGGGATATTTAATTCAAGTAGTCATGGCCTTGAACATCTTCTTTGATAAAAAGAGCAGCAATGCAGCTGTCTGAATCTGAACTGCATGTTAAACAAGTTTCTAGAATCAACGATGTGTGTGAATGTGTATTTAACAACCTCGTGAATGTACAAGGTTAAGAGAGGAGACAGTATTGACATCTGTAAAATAATATCTCTGTGCATACACAATTTTCACAAGTGGTTGTATGTAGTTTTTGTATGGTCGAATTTGAATGTCTAAAGATGGAATTTGTTAGTTTCCAGTGAGTCAGACAGAACCAGACTCATTATCTATATTATAGACATTGTTATTGGACGGTTGTCATTGTAGCTGCTGGTGTTGTCTGTAGATACACAGTGCTTTGTGTACATATTGGTTGTGACTTATGGTATGTCTAGGGTTGACAATTATCATAGCCACTGGATCACAGCCTTCTCTGAACGCAAATGGCATCGCTTCATCAGGTTACGCTGATATTTTGCCATTCCTCCCACCGAGTCGTCACGGCTCTGAATATTCCCAGGTACTTTGTTGTATATGATTCTGTCATTTGAAACACTGTCGGAGTTAGAGGTTTACTGTCAACGTCAAAATTGAAGTTCAGCTAAATTCTCTCTCTCTCTCTCTCTCTCTCTCTCTCTCTCTCTCTCTCTCTCTCTCTCTCTCTCTCTCTCTCTCTCTCTCTCTCTCACCGAGTTTTATCTTCAAGACATGATTCCTTTTCCACTGGTTTGAATCATTGGTGCTGACTTGAATATTGTTTTGGAAACACTGGAACCATCTCAGTAGCAGATGATATGAATAGTGAAACTTCTTGTCCATTGACGTATGGTTCCCCTTGACAATGCTTAGGTATCATCTTCACAATAGAATGACAGAGTGAGAGGCACATACCGAAGTGGGGTTCCCTGTTACCGAGTTGGTTCTTGTCATGTTCATGTCCCATCCACAGACATACTGGTTGGAAGAATGTTGCGGACAGGGTTATATAACTTTAAACTTAGAGAAAGTTTACAGTGTCAATATTGACCAGTCTTTATCATGAAAGAGACTGAACAGATAAACTGGAGAACATTATGAAATTAAGCAAAAAGTGATGGAAAAAAGGTGAAATTCCTCTATAGTAGTAATTGTGGATGAATGAAGCTAAGAAGACAGGAGAAAATTTATACAGAGTCCTGAATTTACGATTAGATTGAAAACAGTGGTTGAGGTAAGGTTCTCCGACAGTATAACCCTCTCATTATGCAGTAGAAGAATAAGGAAATTCATGTTCGTTCACTCAGTCTCTGGCTGTCATGCGTAATGCACCGAAACCACAGCTCCCTTTCCACATCCAGGCCCCACAAAACTTTCCATGGTTTACCCCAGACTTTTCACATGCCCATTGACAGCACGTCGACCCCGGTATAACACATTGTTCCAATTCACTCTGTTTCTTGCACGCCTTTCACCCTCCTGCATGTTCAGGCCCCGTCCACTCAAAATCTTTTTCACTCCATCCTTCCACCTCCAATTTGGTTCCCCCTTCTCATTCCCTCCACCTCTGACATGTATATCCTCTTTGTCAATCTTTCCTCTCATTCTCTCTATGTGAACAAACCATTTCAATACACCCTCTTCTGCTCTCTCAACCACACTCTTTTTATTACCACAGATCTCTCTTACCGTTTCATTACTTACTCAGTCAAACCACCTCACACCATATATTGTCCTTAAACATCTCATTTTCAACACATCCACACTCCTCCGCACTACCCTGTCTATAACCACGCCTCGCAACCATATAACATTGTTGGAACCACTATTACTTCAAACATACCCATTTTTGCTTTCCGAGATAATGTTCTTGCCTTCCACACATTCCTCAATGCTCCCAGAACCTTCGCCCCCTCCCCCACCCTGTGACTCACTTCCGCTTCCATGGTTCCATCCACTGCTAAATCCACTCCCATATATCTAAAACACTTCACTTCCTCCAGTTTTTCTCCATTCAAACTTACCTCCCAATTGACTTGTCCCTCAACCCTACTGTACCTAATAAACTTGCTCTTATTCACATTACTCTCAGCTTTCTTCTTTCACACACTTTACCAAGCTCAGTCACCAGCTTCTGCAGTTTCTCACCCGAATCAGCCACCAGCGGTGTATCACCCAAGCCCTCTCATCCACAACAGACTGCATACTTGCCCCTCTCTCCAAAACTCTTGCATTCACCTTCCTAACAACCCCATCCCTAAACAAATGAAACAACCATGGAAACGTCACGCACCCCTGCCGCAAACCGACATTCACTGGGAACCAGTTACCTTCCACTCTTCCTACTCCTACACATGCCCTACATTCTCGATAAAAACTTTTCACTGCTTCTAGGAACCTGCCTCCCACACCATATACTCTTAATACCTTCCACAGAGCATCTCTATCAACTCTATCTTATGCCTTCTCCAGATCCATAAATGCTACATACATATCCATTTGTTTTCCTAAATATTTCTCACATACATTCTTCAAAGCAAACACCTGATCCACACATCCTCTACCACATGTGAAACCATACTGCTCTTCCCCAATCTGATGCTCTGTACATGCTTTCACCCTCTCAATCAATACCCTCCCATATAATTTACCAGGAATACTCAACAAACTTATACCTCTTTAATTTGGACACTCACCTTTATCCCCTTTGCCTTTGTACAATGGCACTATGCTACATTCCGCCAATCCTCAGGTACTTTAGCATGAGCCATACATACATTGAATATCCTCATCAACTAGTCAACAGTACAGTCACCCCTATTTATAATAAGTTCCACTGCAATACCATCCAAACCCACCGTCTTGCTGGTTTTCATCTTCCTCAAAACTTTCAGTACCTCTTTTCTATTTACCAAACCATTCTCCCTGACCCTCTCACTTTGCACACCACCTCGACCAGTACACCCTATATCTGTCACTCTATCATCTAACACATTCAACAAACCTTCAAAATACTCACTCCATCCCCTCACATCACCACCACTTGTTATTATCTCCCCATTATCCCCCTTCACTGATGTTCCCATTTGTTCTCTTGTCTTACGCACTTTATTTACCTCCTTCCAAAACATCTCTTAATTTTCCCTAAAATTTCATGATACTCTCACCCCAACTTTCATTTGCCCTCTTTTTCATCTCTTGCACCTTTCTCTTGACCGCCTACCTCTTTCTTTTATACATCTCCCAGTCATTTGCCCTATTTCCCTGCAAAAATCGTCCAAATGCCTCTCTCTTCTCTTTCACTAATAATCTTACTTCTTCATCCCACCACTCACTACCCTTTCTAATCTGCCCACCTCCCACGTTTCTCATGCCACAAGCATCTTTTGCGCAAGCCATCACTGCTTCCCTAAATACATCCCATTCCTCCCCCACTCCCCTTTCGTCCTTTGCTCTCACCTTATTCCATTATGCACTCAGTCTTTCCTGGTACTTCCTCACACAAGTCTCCTTCCCAAGCTCACTTACTCTCACCACTCTCTTCACCCCAGCATTCTCCCTTCTTTTCTGAAAACCTCTACAAATCTTCAACTTCGCCTCCACAGGATGATCAGACCCCTCCAGTTGCACCTTTTAGCACATTAACATCCAAAAGTCTCTCTTTCACGTGCCTATCAATTAATGTAATCCAATAACGCGCTCTGGCCATCTCTTACTTACATACGTATACATATGTATATCTTTTTAAACTAGGTATTCCCAATTACGAGGTAGTGGACGTGAGCCTTGCTTATTTAGCTTTCCCTCCTGTTATGTTCATGGTATCTTGCTCGATGGCGTGGCATGGTTGTAGCAGGGATGAAGTACAGAGGCCACACAATAAGTTAGGCTTGAATGCATGTCCAGCTTGAAGTATGCTAGTTTAACAGTATCGTGAACTCTAATTGCCCGAACATCTTGCATTTTGTATACAACCTCTTGACCGCTTTCACAGCATTTTCGACTTTCCCATGTGACTGCGGTTATTTAGGACTAGAGTTGCTCAAACAACCATTTTTTCGTAAGGAGTTGAAATTGCCATGCTTAACTGTGGCCATAATCAGTCACTTGGGTGTTTGGTTCTCCGTGTCGGCCATAGGTGTCCTGAGGTTCTTTATTCGGGTTACTTCTGTGTGATTACTCTAGTAGTACACGACAACCAATAGATTACTGATAACAGGTACCCATTTATCGACCAGCCCCAAAAGGAGAAGGAACAGTTGGGTTGGCTGTGGGCCAACTGCCTTGCTCAAACCCATGTTGGCCTTTGTATGAACTCAGTCAGGAACGCTAACGTTAAACTACACTACGAAAGCTCTTTATAAACCCTTTGTGAAAGGATTTTCTTTAGGCTTAATTCTCTGGAACATAGACGCGAGAGAAATACCGTATGATGTATACACTTCGATAATCCTGTAAGACATGGTTCCAAGAATCCACCAGAAAATAGTTCTGTTGGCACGAGAAACATGGAGACAAATTCTACCATTGAAAGCGAAATGTGGAATAAGTATAATATGATAACTTATAAAATATTCGATATCGGAAATGGTCAGCTCGCTATTTGTATGAGGAACACTACTGGTCGCTCAGTAGAGAAAATCAAAAACTCTCAGGATAGATATGTACGAGGACAAAGTGCACCTGAGCATCCAGGTTGTGAAGAGTACGGAGACAGACATGACGCGGCCCACTACAGCCAGACTGATCAGAGGAACATACTACCTTGGTGGGAAAAGAAGAGCCTCGGAAACTATCAGATGATATACATAAGGTGAATCACAGTCATGATTTACTGTTACGTTGGTGGCTGTGTCTGTGTTAGTGATGACATGGCACGGTGGCTGCTTGATTGGTGATGAGTTACCGTCACGATGGCGGCTGTCTTTGCAATGATCTGTCGTCGCTGTGGTGGCTCAGTAGGAGTGCAGGTGTCTTCAGAGGATGTGTATATTCCCCGCAGAGGCAGTAGTAGAGTAGAGGAATACAAATGCTACTTCTGTATGGGTGTATAGGATATGTTTTCATTGTGAGAAGACTTCAAATGTCTGCATAAGGAATGCTGTAACTTGAGTCGTGGCCATTGTGTCACTTTGAGGGTTGACCATCCTAGACTTATTGTAAGAGAGGATTTAATAACGATGTCATTACTTAACATGGGTTGGTTGGATGGGTGAAGGACCAGGCTGGCAGACCCCCTCTACCCATCAGGGGAAACACGCCCCTTTGGCCTCCTTCTAGATTGTACGGGTTAACTAGGAGCCGTATCGATTAACCAATGAAACATTGTTTGCCAGTTGATTTTGATGTTCATGATTTATAACAGTGTCGTTTTGGTAACATCCATGTCAGTGTCACATGACTAAAGCTAACCTCGTGTCTGTCAACTACTTTTTTGTTTGTCTAATTCCAAATATTTTGTTGCCGATCCATGAGGGAGATCACTTTCATTACATGTACACGTCATGACACTCGTTGAGAGAGTTGCTCCGTGAGTAGTGAACCGTCACCCGGGAATTATCTCAGTGTCACCAGATCACAATGCGTGTGTGACCGGATAACTTTGGTATTGGTCCGTTTCTGAGGCATTGTCAGTGGCGGTCACGCAACTTGGTGGGCAAACGCTTATCCATGGCTGTTTGTGGTCAAAGATTTTGACACAAACTAGAAGACTGTCTTATAATGTGAAAAACAGCTTTTTAGGGATAAATCTAAACAAAGCCTGCAAGAAATGTCACACCTTATTGTTGATAAGATACCTGAATTTTTTTTATATCCACTTTTTGCATCTTGTCGGTAAAACTTACCATATGAAACTAATGTATGCACTGAAATACGAATTTTAGCAAATTATGTAATATCAACCCACTTGAGTCTGATTAAGACCCTTTATGACCCCTGTAATCCTTTTGCGCTGCCGCTCACAAGGATGAGCATGGGATGCACAATAAATTTACTGGGGACACCGACACAAATCAAATTATGACTGCAGCGGCGCTCTCATCCCAAAAAGTTTATCATCGTGACCAGCTATCTATGTCTCTTCGATGTCATTTACCTTTTACATTTGTGTTTGGTGCGCAAGTGCTTCATGGCAGTAATGAAGCGTATTATACAGGTGCGGTTTTATTGGCATTGTGTCATCAACTCTGTATTTGGACCACTCAGGTGTCTTGTTTAGATCCTTTAGTGCGGGCGTCCTTGTCTTGTCAGAGGACATGTGTAGTTTTCCTAAAGTGTTTGTTGTTGAAAAATGACTTTGAAAATATTTAATTTTTATGCATGAGTTAGAATCCTCACTTGATAAATTGTATCTTTTTGCTAATTGTCCCACAGTTTAGGAGAGATGAAATCCGTTCGGTTGGTGAATGTAGGTGGGTGGTTGGTCAAGATGAGGAGGACCGCTATATGCCTCTAGCAGACGGGAGTGTGGCTGGGGTGGGTGGCAGTCACTACCGCCACTCCTGGTATGGTTTCCAAGCTAAGTTTTGCGTGCGAGTGTTGGGAGGCTGTTGTGAGTGTGGCGCGAGCACCGTCACATGCAGGTGTCACAAGGATTTTCCTGTTGAGGCAGCGTCCACACTGAATATGTGGCAGTTTATGGAATAAAGGCTTTTACCTTTAGCGTTTGCTTCCCCCCTTCTTCCCCCTCCCGACACCGGCGCTCAGCCACCACTTTAAGACTGTCAGCAGTGTCCCGCAGCCTCTGTAATAACCTCAAGGATTTACTTTTTGCTCATATTCTAAAGGAACTTAAAATCTCAGAAATTATATAAATTAGTTACCTTAGGAAAATTATATATCGAATTTTATATCCATTTCTAGTTGGCAATCCCTATGCAAAGAGGGTTTAGTATTTCGTAGGGCGGAGAGGTACACCACTTGTAGAAATATATACAGTCATATCCAGAAAAGTTGTCGCCACACAAAAATTATAGCGAGATGGGTGAGAAATAGCCCGGGAGCGTGGAGGGTATTGGTGGTGGTGGTGGTGGGTCGGCGGGTCGGTGGCTGCCTCAGTGCCTGGTTGGCTGCGTGAGTGTAAGGGTGCGCCAGTGTCAGTGTTAGTGGTGGCGTGGCACCAGTGTCTCGCACGACTCTCTCTCTCTCTCTACCGTCAACGCTCTCACATCTAACGTCAGCCGGGCGCTCACCGTCTCGTCTCAGGATCATCACAAGCTTTTTTTCGGTGTGTTCTGATAGTTCTAGTGAGGTAACCACACGGTGCCGTGAGGCCTGCCTTCCTCACATTTACCTATTGCACGACGCCTTCAAGTAGCACCTCCACCAGATCATTTGATGTAGGCACTTTAAGTCTATACTCTTTAGACACTGTTTCCACAGCTACATTCATCTCTCTCTCTCTCTCTCTCTCTCTCTCTCTCTCTCTCTCTCTCTCTCTCTCTCTCTCTCTCTCTCTCTCTCTCTCTCTCTAATCTCAGCACTCCAACCCAAGTTTTTTTTTTCATGTTCATAGCCCTTTCTCTCATTCTTTCCTTACACTGATTGCTTTCTCACTTGACGCTTCCCCACACTTCTGACAATCCCTCAGTGACGATACCTCCACACTGATGACACTCTCACAACACTTCCTCTCCCCCCACTATTGACTGTCTGTAACTGCTGACACTCCTTCACACTGCTGACTCTCCTTCAACATTGTTGGCTAACTACTGCGCTACTGACTCACCCCAGATGGCTGACTCTCCCCCACCCCCACTGCTGACACCCCCGCACTACAGGTTGTCCCCTACATTGCAGACTCTCCCCTACAGTGCTGACTCCACCTTGTGCTAGCTCTCTCCCCCGGGCTGATGACGCTTCCCCATACTTCCAGGACCACACCACACTGCTGGTTCTCCTCCACACTGCTCACTATCCCCTACACACATGGCCCTTCCCTACACCCACACATGGCTTTTCCCCACACTGCTGGCCTTCTTTCACTCTCCTGACTGCCAGTTCAGTGCTGGCTCCCTCCCACGCCACTTTGTTCTCTCACTGCTGGCTTTGCTCCACTGCTGAATTTCCCTCACACTTCTGGCTGTTGGCCCTCACTCACTTTGCAGGCTGTCCCCCGCACAGCTGGACCCTCCCCCCCCCCCCTCACACACACACACACACACACACACACACTGCTGGCTTCCTCCAATATTGTTCCCCTCCTGCTGACAGTCTTTCACGTTTCTGACTTCCCCCCCCCCCCCCACAATGCAGACACTTTCCCACACTTATGGTTTTACCCCACTTTGGTAATTGTCTCCCTCACTGCTGGTTCTTCCCCACGCTGCTAGCTCTCCCTTATACTGCTACTTCCACCTCTCATTGCTGGCTCTGTTTCACTGTTGACCGCTGCTGTCCCCCTCCCCCTCACTTCCCTGCTCTGTTGACTGTCCCCCACCCTGCTGGCTCCCCCTCTCTACTGTCTCTCCCTTGCTGTTCTGGCTCGCCCCCACTGGTCGCTCTCCTCCTAACAGCTAGCTGTCCCCCACACTCCTAGGTCTCCCTTACAGTTAACTGCCTATCTGCTGTATCTCCCCCACACTGATACCTCCTCGTCGGACTGCTAAATGTCCCCCTTACACACTATTGGCCATCCCCCTTACTGCTGGGTTTTCCCAATATTTCAGACTTTCCTCCACACTTCTTACTCTTCCCCACACTGCTGGCACCCACTCTCTGCTGACTCTTACCCTTCTCTGCTGACTTCACACTGCTTACTCTTCCTCTGTTTGATGAGTCTTTCCCATACTGCTGTCTCTGTTGACTCTTCCCGACATTGCTAATTCTTTCCCTGCATGGCTAACTCCCCCCTCCCCCTTGCTGTCTGTCCTCCACATGGCAGTGTTCCCCCACACGGTTGGCTAGCCCGTCACTGCAGTCTATTTCTCACCGCTGGCTATTCCCTCACACTGCAAGCTCTCCCCTGTACGTTTAACTGCCCACAATGCTGACTTTACCCCGTACTGCTGAATCTCCCACGCAGTTCTGGCTTCCCTACTATGCTGGCACTTCCCTACACTACTGGCTTTCCCTGCACTGCTGACTCCACAACGCTCATGAGTCTTCCCACAATGATGGTCCTTCCCAACACTACTAACTGTACCCCACATTGCTAAATCTCACACACTGCTTTCTCTCGCCAGCACTACTGACTTTTACATTTCAGATTTTCCCCATACTGAAGACTCTCACATTGTTGACTGCTCCACACTGTAGGCTTTTCCCCACATTGATGGTTCTCCCACACACTGTTCTATCTTCTTTATACTTCTAACTCTTGCACACACTTTTGGCTCCACCTACATTGTTGGCTATGCGCACAGTTAATTGCCTCACTTTACTGACCCCCGCTTTGCTGACTGCCCCACACTTTTGGCGCTGCTCACATTGCTGGCTCCCCCATCTGACTCTTCCACATTACTGGTTTTTCTTACGCTGCCTACACTCTATCACACTGCTCTCTCAGAGTTAGCTGGCTCTGCACCCCACTCCCGGCTATCCCTCACACGTCTGGTTCCACACACGCTTGCCTTCCATTCTGCTTGTTCACTACACTGTTGAGTTTCCCCAAAGCGCTCTTTTCCCGATAGCTCTTCCCACACTGCTAGCTCTACCCGCACGTGTAGGTTCTCCCACACTGCTGGCTACCACTCAGTGCTGGCTCCCCCACACTGCTGGCTCTGCTTACTTTTCCCTACACTGCTGTCTCCCTCTGCTGGCTGACGCCCCACTCTCCTATCTCATTTCTGACTCCTTCCATCACTCCTGGCTTCTCCTCACGGTGCTGGTTTCCCCCCTACACTGCTGTCTTTCTTTCCTGGGTCACGCCTTACTTCTGTCTAGGTTCTGACTCCTTTTCTTTCTCAGTTTCTCCCCACATACTGCTTGGTCTCCCCCAAATTGCTAGCTTTCCCCACACTTCTGATTCTTCCATACAGGTTGCTTTCATTCACACTTGCTTGTTCTTTACTTTGCTGGACCTCCCCCACACTTCTGCTTCTCCCCAAACTACTCCTCCTCCTCCCCCACACTGCTGATGCTTCCTTACATTATCAGTCTACTTGACAATGATGGCTGTTCCCAAGACTTCTCGCTCTCTCTTCTCTCAGCTAGCTTTCTTCCTCACTATTTCATGTTAGACTTTTGGTCCAGTCAGCACCACCAACAGACAGGTCCTCCAGCTCTGCTCATCACTGTTGGTTCATTCTCACACTGCTTGCTCTCCCACACTTTAGTGCTCATTTTCATAGATCTACTTATCACAACATCCAGCTTCCTACAGATATCATCGTTTCGTTTTCATATATTCTTTCTGCAACCAAGTCTGAGTAGCTGAATTAACAAACCCCCCTTCTTTGCCTTAGCAAAGCAGTCCCTGTTTTGCACATCTTTTATTGCCTTAAAAGTCTTCCCATTGATGCATTATTGTTGTGGTGATGGTCAGGTATGTTGATCTATCAGCATCTGATGCTGATCAAGTCTGGTGATGTATCTGGTTGTGGTGATCAAGTATGGTGATGTATCTGGCTGTGGTGATCAAGTATGGTGATGTATCTGGTTGTGGTGGGGTCCAGGTTTGGTGATGTATCTGGTTGTGGTAGGGTCCAGGTTTGGTGATGTATCTGGTTGTGGTGGGGTCCAGGTTTGGTGATGTATCTGGTTGTGGTGGGGTCCAGGTTTGGTGATGTATCTGGTTGTGGTGTTCAGATATGGTGATGTATCTGGTTGTGGTGTTCAGATATAGTGATATATTTGGTTGTCGTGGTTAGTTCAAATCAGGTCAGAGAGAAAATATTATGGGAAGTGAAAGTATGGCAGGTGTTCTGTAAAGTACAACGGACATTGACAAAGCCGTGGGAAGATAGAAATTACTGTGGGAAGTGATAATAAGGGAGGTTTTGAGGAAGTAACCATGGACATTTGATCCAGATATAGAAAGAGAAGGAGGTTAACACATTGGGAAGCAATATTGTGGGAACTAAGACACCTACATAGATGGGAGGAGCGAAACAAAAAGAATAAGGAAATCTCTTAAAGCCTCAAGTCTGTTGATATTGTATGAAGGAAATAAGCATGTTAGACACGACTAGCATGTCATATTGGGGGAAATAGATTCCAACAACCTCAAAAATGTTTTGACTTGCTTAATAACGGAAAATGGATATTTGAGGAACGATGTAGACTCTCCCACCCGGAAATGTACATATCACTGTTGAAGGAAAGACTTTAACCAGTACGTCAGAGGTCACCATATGACAAGGACAGTACGACATATACCTGGAAATGGTCATGATATACTGTGGCTGAAAGAGCATATTCATGGGGAACCCTTTCAGAAACAGGACATATCCTTCATAAAGGGACGTAAAAAACATAGGACAAACGTAATTCCTTTTATAAATGGCTTACTGACGAAATCCAATGCATTATATGCTGCCTTTACAGAAACTCTCGTTATGATCACGAGAACCATAAGGTTTGTACCTTTGAGTGCAACCTCTACAAGATGCGACAGTAGTAGAAGACATGAAGAGGTTGGGGTTGTAAAATAGATATTTTCTTATAATCGAACTCTTGATTTCCTCAGATGATTTTAGTTGAAGTGTTAGTTATCAAGATTGAAAAACTCAGATCTTGTTATTGCACCAGATAGAAAACCACAAAAATTGTAACATACGAATACAGATTACAGTTTACCTCCTTAAAACCAGTCCCAAACATAGAATTCCAAGGGAACTTGAACCTACCACCCTCACGGTGGAAACAGGAAACAACATTATAACTTAAAATCCCACCGGAAATAGCATGGGTGAGCAGCTGCAGAAAAGGAAACTACAGTATAAAATTCGGGTAATCCTATAGCCATCATATATATATAGTAGAACCAACCAGAAAAGAACCTTTTTCAGAGTCAACCAAGCTGTTGAAAGTCACACGACCACTTCCTCTTCCACACCTTGGCTGGTATGGTACTCCTCATAAGTACTGTACTTGTCCAGGGCGCTCTTAAGACTCTCCACTGTGCCTCCCATGCTGCTTCTGAAGATTACAGGCAAAGTGTTGAAGGTGTTCTCTCTTTTTGTGCATCTTGCGCATATAGAGGTAGTGTTTACAAAGTCTTTTATACCACTCGTGCCAGTAGGAAGTTATTTCCGAGTTTAAGCTGGGGACCATGTCTTCAGGTATTTTCCAGGTATAGATGACAATATACATCCCTGGCCTGCGCTTGAGGGAATACAGACAACTTCAAGTGATTTCAGCCCTTCTTGATTGTTTAGTTCCTTTTTGCCACGTTATCGTGATTCTTTACCGCGTATCGTGAAAGATCTGTGAGTGCTTTCTAATTGAATCATTTCGTCTACCATGTAGGGTTATGTTAGGATACAGCAGTGTTCGTGAGAGAAGTAAAAGCATCATTGTGTTTTCTTCCCTCGTCTTGAAAGTCCGCAGAATCCATCCCACCGATCTTCTGGAGGAAGCAACTGTTGTTTAATTGTTGTTTTGTTTTAAGTTTATATCGTTAGACATTATTGACCCGAGGTCTTTCTCATTATTCATTTGGTTTATGACTGTATCTGTGTCAGTCCGTTGTTCTTTTTTATATTTATTTCATTTTACAAAAACGAGTTGAAACATACCCATTGAATATAATGTTTTCGGTTGCCCAGACTTCATTACGTTTCTTTGTAGCCCTTCAGCATCCTCTACTTACATTATTTCCTTACTTATTTGAGTGTATCTGAAAAGTATGATATGAAACTGGCTTGCATTTGGGAAAGTGTCAGATGTAAGAATGAGGAACAGGAGGGGTTGTGGTGTCACATTTGCTGATATATCTGGCTTTGGTTGTGTTTTTGAATATTGTAGTTAGGTTTGTTGTACGTTCTGGTGCTTAGATGTTTAGGTAGGAGGTTTTTATGGTGTGTTTGTGGTGGGTATATGTGGTGGTGCACTATACACTCAGAAAAAAGTGTTCCCGGATGGGTCCAATGAATTTGGAATGACCAGTACAACTCGAGTGAGCAAAGTTGGCAAGCGTGAATGTGAGACAAGTTTCCTCATGATTGTAGTAGCCCCATTTTATATTGATTCCATCGAAATATTATTATGGAAAATGATAAGAAATGTTGCTACTAGCGATCGATATGTTACAATAGCTTGAAAGCAGAGCTATCACTGTGAGGCTAGACCAGTGGTTGGTTGTTTCTCAAAACCCTTCGTCCGAGGTGTCATATTGTTTCACACAAAAAGTGGTAAGACTTTTTCTGTTTTCCTTTTATAATGTGTCCCAAGTAATAGGGGTCAGAAATGGCTTAGTATGTAGGATGTGGAGAGTAGGTCAGCTTTGGTCATATGATTTCTCGGTGGTTTAATTTGGTGATGTATCTCGTTGTGGTGGTGTACATATCTGTAGTTAGAAGTTGTGTTGGTGTAATGTGGTTGTGCATCGTCTTATAGTGATGGTATATAACACTTGGTGAGAAGTTTTCATATTTGGCCAGGTTGTCGAGAAGTTAAGACGAAGGTACTCCTGGGGCGCACACTTAGCAGTGGCCTGCTTCCCTTATCCCGGATACCGCCATACATTCTCTCTTCCATGGTAGAGTTTAATACAGTTTCAACTTGTTTTGCTTTTCTCAACAGATCATTGTTAAGTATATGGTATTGTGTCAAAAGCTCAGCTACTGCTGGAGAAGTTGTGTGTACATCTCAAAACTTCTTTTTGAAGCTAGTTTACTGGTTCAGTTTCGTCTTGAAGTGTACTCTTTCCTTCACACGGGATTAAGTTACCGTGGCATCCCAGTAAGGCAGCCCGCACTGTAACAGCGTGTTCACTGTGCTTGACTCACATTAAAGTAGATAAATGGAAAAGTGAGTATGGCGCGAGGGATGTAGCCGCTGGAACATTGAGCATGGATTATGTTACGATCTTGTGAAACAGTGAGTATAGATGGAGAGCTGTATTGTACTGAAGTGAGCATAGTTGTGGAATTATAGTTTGGTGCAGCCGTGATAGTAGCCTTAGATTTATATTGTAGTGGGAGAACAAACAGAGCCTGGGAATCTAATGGAGTGCAGTAATGATTGTTTTCTCGGTTACATTGTAGTGGAGGCAGGGAGGCGAACTTGGAAATTGTAGTGTAGTGGAATAGTAAGTATGACTGGGGAGTAGGTAAGTAGGATAAGAGTTATTATGGCATGAGAGTGATACTGTGGTGAAACAATGTCTGTAATATGGGTAGAAGCGTAATAGAAATGTGTATAGAGCTTTAGTAGCATAGTATATGAAATTTCGGTTAGAGTGACGTAATTTATTGGGTTAGTGATTTTGGCTTCATGGTGGTTGTGAATTATAACGTAAGTGGTGGTGTAGTGGAAGAGTGAGTACCGACCATGGCTGGAGGGGACCAATAAGAAGGCTATGGCGTGAGAGATGTATCGAACGTAGAGTTTGACATGAGTACTGATGCTTTAAAACAAATTTTTTTTGGAAGTCCAGGTATGTAGATCAAAGACAGTAAACAATGTCTCATCCGTAAATGGCCTGGTAACAAAGGCAGATACAATATTTACAGATTTCACAGACTCTTTCAAAGGGATATACTGTCAATGAAGCTCAGATCCCAACGTACTGTTGGTGTGGTGGAGCGTAAACATCAGCTGGTGGAGTTCAACTATACGTGACAGACACTCGTTTGCACCGAACTGCATAGATCTTCAAAAGATCCATTGGAAATGGTCGTCAGGAAAATTGAAAACCTATGTGTGACGATTGTCGGGATGAATAAACTACTAAACAATTAATGAACATTGAAATTCCTGCTTTGAGAGTGGGAAATCCCATCTTGAACATTATTTTTCATGTGATTAAGTCGTCTGTATTATTTGGGATGGGACTGGTAGAAAACATTTTGGTTTATGAGCAACTTGGTAGAACTCTGTGAGACCAGTAGCATATTTTTTTTTTTTTGTAGGAAGTATGCTGTGGGCAAGATGTAACCAATGCTAGGAGAGAATATTTCACACTTGGTGCGTGTACAAGAACAACGAACAAATGAATCGTACCAACACTCTTTAAAGCAACATACTCGCTGTGATCATCGAGGTATAGACTGTATAAATCACCCAGCACTGACCATCTTAAGGGAATATGAGTCAGTTAAGCAACACGCATAACCTCGCTACATCTCACCATAGAACTGTTGACTCTTCCTTGGCAGAAAGAGATGAGCAACGCACTCCTAGGCCAGTGGACAGACAAAACAAGGTCAGAAACAGCAGTCTTTCCTAGTAATCATACACTTCGATGGAGGGCAAAGCAGCGGGAGGTGAGCGTAGAGCCCTCTGTGGAGTCGGAAATCATAGTCGCTATGCTCCTTTAGCCCCAGCAGCTCAGCTCCTCCCTAAGCAGGCCAACATTGGCAGGTGGAAGAGAAACTACTGAGTTAGAATTAAGCATTCTTCGACGTTGTGCAGTAAATAGGAAAAAAACGTAAGCACTTTTTTACTGTGTCAAGACAGTCTTGAACCAAGTTCAGTTTTGGCCCTCGGCGAATAACAGGAAAGATTTAAGCAAAATTTTGAGAGAAAAAAAGATAGGAATGAGCCAATAGTGGGATTGACAACCCAGCGAGTCTTTGTGAGTAATACTTCTCAGCGCCGAAATTGTCAGAAAGTAACTTTGCTCCATCCAACTGACTCCGAAAACCGGTTGTCAGTGTGCGGTACCTGTGGCGTCTACTCCAGAACCAAACTTCGAGTTCTGTCAGGAAAAGATACAATAGCACAGGTATTATTAAAGAGTTTTGTCATCGGTATCAACCCTCTGGGCTTAAAAACTGTGCAGATGGTTGCTGTACATAAGTGAGGAAGCAAAGCAATCCAGACAAACCGACAGGCCAGTTGCACTGAAATTTCATCTCGGAAAGTTTTTTTTTCTTCTTTTTCAATGAGGACTTGGGAAAACGTGTTCCGGTACTACATAATAGAGCCACACGATCCACACAGTCATGAACAGTACGGATTGACAGTTGGGCGATCATGGCCTTCACACCAATACAATGCAATCCTCGAAGCTTTTGAAAAAATACTGCTATTAGTTACGCAGAATTTGTAAATACCTTTGAATATTTATGTGACCATGGGGTAAGGTGTTACCGGACTCAGCCTGTTAGAGATTAAACCACGAGGGAATAGCTGCCTTTGTTGTGGTTGCAGCATTGAGAGTACAACCTCATTTGAGAACTCTCTCCAAAGAAGTCCATATTTCCTGCTACTGAAAGTGGCGCAGCCTTAGGCTGCAGAAGTCTCTGAAAAGAGATTCTAGATAACTTCAAGATTCTTCATTACAATACGGTTATGGGGAAATGATAGATCAGATAAAACTGAGGTGATAGGTCATGAAGTGTGTCTGATTCACCAAGTATTTACTCGGCTTTTTCAGAAGCGGATTGGACCAATTAGAGCTCCAGTGGAATAAAGCATTGAGCAACTGTAGTGTGGTGAGGCACTAAGCATACTGAAGAAAACCTGAGTAGTGAGTGTAATGTAGGAGAGCGGGGAATATGGCTGGAAAGTTACAGCAGGTGATAAGTTATTATAGTGTAATGGAGAAATGACAGTGGCTTGAGAGTTACCGTGAAGTGGAGCAGTGAGTATTGTGACATAGATTTGGGTCAAGTGAGAGGATTAGGTTGTATGGCATGAGAGTATGAAGTACAGCGGCGTAACAAACATATTATTGATATGGTGTATTAATATCTTTCTGTGGGTAGAGTGGTAGGCAAGGCGAGAGTTTAGCTTTGTCATTAGCGGCGTGAGGTTTCTATCTAGTGCACAGAACGGTGAGTGTAGCGGGATTAGGTTTTGGTGGTTATGGCGTGACCCTACAGAGTTGTTGTGTAGGAGGGAATTAGTGGCGGAGTAGTAGCATGAGTGTAGAGTGTTAGTGTGAAGGAAGGTGTTGATGGAAGTAGTGTGTGTGGCTCAGTGAGTGAGGGAGCGTGTTGGTCGTCACGCCTACACCATACCCTCACACTCAGCTTTAACCGTCACGCATCGCACTTGCTCCTCGCCCTCACCCTTGCCCTTTCCTCTACAACCTCGCTATAGACCTTTCACTCTCCGACCTTCTCCGCATATCGCGGATATATACCCAACTGTTTCACCCCATCTCGCCTTACCCCTGCAGTCGATTAACGGAATAAATGTTTGAGACACATCCATTGCATGCCTCTGGCGTACAGATATGTCTTACATGGAGTCGTCATGTCCATTTATTTTATTTAGTGCAGTAGTAAGTTTCCCTTGAGTTCCGGAAACTTTGGGGAAACATGTACATATTTTATCCCTCTGTCAATTGCTGTGTTGTTGAGAGAAACCGCAAGATGTCACCCACATATTGCTTGCTTAGATTGACCATCCTTTGTTGTCTATTACATGCGGTAGAGCAGTAATGTATAGCATTGCTTGTTAGATTGGTTGTAGCTTGCAAACCCTGTAGGGCTAAGGTAGTTCTAATTTTCATGGTGTCCCTGTGTAGTATGGATGTTGCTTAAATGCCGTAGGCAAGGCTAGAGACGTCAGGGTAACCCCGCGTTACTCAGGTGTCTGGATGTCAACCAGGTGGCATGTGTTGGGCAAGAGTAGACCACCTGTCTTCTTACGTTGCCAAGGTGTCGGGGGGTCACCTAGACAGTCCAGGTTTTTCCCAAGTCGCCTGCGGTTAGTCCAGGAGGCTTAGTGTGACGAGAGTGGTGTGGTGGTCACAGGCCCAGATTTTAAACATGAAGCTTGAGTAATTACCCTAAGTGGCTGGGGTATCCTAGGTGATGTCCGAGCAGCCCAAATTGAAGCAGGTAGTCTCGGTAAGCCTGAGAAGGTTTTGGATGTCACTGAAGTAAGCTAGACTGTGTGGTAGAAAGCTTGGATGTTGCCTGAGTAGCCAGATGCCTTCTGAGTACGTTTGGGTGTCTCCTGAGAAGGTCAGATTTAACCCGTTTTGCTGTCACCCTGAATAGCACAGGTGTCACACCAGCTCGCCGAGCTTTTACCCAAATACCCTGGGTGTCACCTGGGTAACCGGAATGTTCCTTTGATAACCTGGGTGCCTCAGGTAACCAGTTTAAGTAGCCAAGGATGTCATTTAGGTAACCGGAATGTTAAGCAAATAACCTGAGTGTCGCTTAACAACCAAGATATCACAAGCAGATTTCATGAATTATTTGGATGTAACCTGAGTATCCTGTGTATTGTGCGGGTTGCATCTCACATGGGCATCGTGTGCTTGGGTGTTGCCCTATAAGTTTACTACGTCGCTTGTAGTTATCAATTTGTACTGAACGGGAAGGGAGTTTTACACTCATGGGGCCCCATCTCCTGACCATTCTTTATTAACATACAACTTTCTAAATTTCTGAATACTGTCTGCATCAATCATGTCTTCATTTTATTAAGTTCTTCCACAACTTTTATACTACATAAGTACTTCGCACATCTTTTATTAACGTTTTTCTTTTGTTTGATTACATATTATGTACTTTGATTGCTCTGTCCGTACATGATTTAAAGAACAGGTTACTGTTCCGTCTGTTTTGAAAACGTGAATGTTGTGATCAGCCTACCCATCATTCTTCTCTCTTTCATGATGGGCAAATTTGAAGCCTCTGTGTTGTAGTCCTCTGGACCTTTTATGTTTTTTCTTTATGCATATTTAGATGCGGTGACCAGACTTTCGCAGAATATTCTAGGTTTGGCCATATGTAAGATGTGAACAGCTTGCTGAACATATAGCTAAGGTGTTGCCCAGTAGCCAAGGTTCTGCAAAAGTAACATCGTTGTCGTCCCGTTACTCAAGGTTTGGTTCAGGTATTGAAAGTATTGCTCGTGTGAGCGGATGTCACTTGAGTAGGTCGGGTATCTGGGTGGTGGCCGAGATTTCCCGCCAAAGATGGTGGCTCTGGCGTGGTTGTGAGCTTTCCCTTGTCGTGGCGTGGCTGTTCCCTGGGGAAAGGGAGGAGCGTCGCCGCTTGCTCGCTAACCTAACGTGTGTTTCATAGTCCCTGGATTCTTTCCTCAGTGTTATGGGTGATATTTGTTGTGCCTTTGGCTGTTGTAGGGCAAGTTGTTCTAATTGCGATTGTTTTTTTTCATTATGGTTGTTATGGTCCTGTCGTGGCTTTTGTTGTTATGGTTTGGTTTGGATTTACTGGTGCTTTGGTTGTGATGACGCTGACTGTGCTCTCGTTGTGATGTTTATTGTTGTACTACCTTTGTAGTTTTGAGGACCATGATTACGGTGTGAGTTGTGGATGTGGTTGTGGTCCTCGTTCTTATTTTCTTTTTGTTTATGACTCACCGTTGTGGTTGTGGCTTAGATTTATTATAGGCAATGGTTTAAACTTATTGTTCTTGTCATACTGGTCAGGAGTCCCAGTTTTCTCGGATATACGTTCTTATTGCAATTTTTATAAAGTTACGAGAATCTCTGTTCATTATTTTCTTAATTGTTATTAATTCAGTGAAAAGCATTTGTGGGAACAGATAGAAGTAGACCATACAAAGCTGCATTAACAACCACATCTAAGAATGTTATGAACATTGCCAGTAAGATGAAAGAGTAACCTGGGTGTCCATTCATGCAGAATGTACCTTAACCCCCTGAACACGACGATACGACTCTTGAACATAATGGCCTGGCCTTTTAAGAGTCAGATCAAAGTGTACGCCATCATACCCAAGGGTCTTTTTGTGGCGATCAAGAGCGTGCCATGATGCATAAGAAGTTGAAGCCAAAGATATTAATTGTTCTTGGACGATGACTTTTGACTTGGTGCTGTGTGTTCATGTTTGGTTTTGTGTGTTAGTGTGTTGTAGACCGTGGAGCGCATAAGGCGACGCTGGTGCTGCCTGGTGTTGACGGTGGTGTTAGTCTGCCTCATGCTGTGGCAGTGGATGTTTCTGGCAAGGTAGTGGTTTGTGTAGCATAGTTTTGCTTAGGACGGACTGGTGTACGCCAGACATGATCAACATACTTTTGTAGACGATGCAACTATGATGCTGATTTTGGTTTCAACAGCTCAAAGTTACAGGTAGGCCCTATGTGACGTAGTCGCTTGGTCTACTGTTATGATAACTCGTATTTTGGGAACTTATGTTGCAGTAGTTGCTCCAGTCATTGATAGAACGGAGCACGAAAAATGAACGAACGACATACAGAATAAAAAAGAATAGTCTAATCGTTTTTGAGAACGTGGAAATATACGAGAAGGTACAAATCCATATCAGAAAGGTGTTGGTAAAGGGACATTACGACGGCTCATGATCGAGTTGTCGCCGGCAACACAATAATTGTATCACGCCGAAGCTTGCCGAGTACTGCGTGGTCTGACAGATGGCGGGGCACACTAGCAGCCTGATCTTAGGACTTAAAATCAGAAAAAAACATTTGTAGAAAAGGAAAAAAGGCAGCACTGTGGTGTAGGAAATGAGTGAAATTATGGTTTCAGAAAGGAAGAGTTGATAATGTCAAATTACTTTCGATTCATCTCTATCTCAAGCAGGTATGTAGAGCTAGGACAAGGACAAATGGTTTCTTTGTTCAATCGGAGTAACTTTTCCAAAGAGTCTTCGGTACAGGAACATAACGTCTGGGTTATTTTTAGAGGGAGACTTAATTTTCCTGTTATATGAGCTTCCATGACAAATTTTGTTTCAACATTTATGTTTTATTGTGTTGAGTTGTGGAATTACACAGCCATCAGAGGAAATTGGGAAATCGTTTAGAGTTTTAGGAAAGGAAATTGAAGGAATTTAGTTTTAGAGGCGTTTAAACAAAGTTACGTCTACCCGACTGGGATGTCCTATGGACATGTGAGTTTACAGAAATAGTAGTGACCAGAGGAGACGTAAACCAAGCCAGAGAGAATGGAGCAAAATGGAAAGTAGATCATTAACTGCTGAACGAAGTTAGGATACATGAGAACAGGTTGAGGTACGAAAGCCAAAGGAAGGTAGCTGGAAGGTAAGACCTTAGTGTCACATCCTGTCTCAAGAAGCTTTTGTAATATTGAAGGTTATGCTGTAAAATTTCGTAGGGTCTGTCACAGAACATGATTATATATATATATATATATATATATATATATATATATATATATATATATATATATATATATATATATATATATATCTTTTTTTTTCTTTTAAACTATTCGCCATTTCCCGCGTTAGCGAGGTAGCGTTAAGAACAGAGGACTGGGCCTTTTTTGGAATATCCTCACCTGGCCCCCTCTGTTCCTTCTTTTGGAAAATTAAAAAAAAAACGAGAGGGGAGGATTTCCAGCCCCCCGCTCCCTTCCCTTTTAGTCGCCATCTACGACACGCAGGGAATACGTGGGAAGTATTCTTAATCCCCTATCCCCAGGGATAATATATATATTTTGGGAGCCTTGAAAAATGTGTGGAAGTCGAGAACATTATCCCGGAAAGCAAAAATGGGTATGTTTGAAGGAATAGTAGTTCCAACAATGTTGTATGGTTGCGAGGCGTGGGCTATGGATAGAGTTGTGCGCAGGAGGATGGATGTGCTGGAAATGAGATGTTTGAGGACAATGTGTGGTGTGAGGTGGTTTGATCGAGTAAGTAACGTAAGGGTAAGAGAGATGTGTGGAAATAAAAAGAGCGTGGTTGAGAGAGCAGAAGAGGGTGTTTTGAAATGGTTTGGGCACATGGAGAGAATGAGTGAGGAAAGATTGACCAAGAGGATATATGTGTCGGAGGTGGAGGGAACGAGGAGAAGAGGGAGACCAAATTGGAGGTGGAAAGATGGAGTGAAAAGGATTTTGTGTGATCGGGGCCTGAACATGCAGGAGGGTGAAAGGAGGGCAAGGAATAGAGTGAATTGGAGCGATGTGGTATACAGGGGTTGACGTGCTGTCAGTGGATTGAATCAAGGCATGTGAAGCGTCTGGGGTAAACCATGGAAAGCTGTGTAGGTATGTATATTTGCGTGTGTGGACGTGTGTATGTACATGTGTATGGGGGGGGTTGGGCCATTTCTTTCGTCTGTTTCCTTGCGCTACCTCGCAAACGCGGGAGACAGCGACAAAGTATAAAAAAAAAAAAAAAAAAAAAAAAAATATATATATATATATATATATATATATATATATATATATATATATATATATATATGTATATAGAACGGTAACGTTTGTTTACCAATAGCTTCTTAGCTACGTTTCTTCCGTGTATATCAACTGACTGTTCTACGTCTTCTTCCATCTCACTCATGTGTCTCCCCTAATGATGTGATCATTTCACGAAAGTGCGCTTGGGAACTTATCGTGTCTCATTTTCTCCGTGGTTTTATGATTAGGGAGTTTTTACTCGCAACGTCTCGTCTGACAGTGAAAATTATTATTATTATTATTATTATTATTATTATTATTATTATTATTATTATTATTATCATTAGTCAAACCCATTTTGAGGAACGGCTTATAATAACAAAACTGACCATTCAGCGCGGCCACATGCATGTGCAGAGATCTTGAACTTGTTTTTGGATCTTTTTACACCAAAATTATGTTAACTTCGGCTTCAGCTCTGTGGAATAAGCCTTTTATTTTTTAGTCATTTGCGCACTTGTTAAGTTGGATCATAAGCATGTTCATTAATATTTGTATTTTTTTCCGATTAGTGGCTTGTTAAATCATGCTTGGTTACGTCATGGTCGGTGGAGTTACAGATTTCATCGATCGACAGTTCTGCTTCAAAGATGGAGTTAAATTGTGCATTGGAACGGACATCCACATGCACGTTCTGGATTTTCGTTTTCATCACAGGTTTTAATAAATTTTATTGGATTCTCAGACATGATGAGATGATTACTATCATTGATATCAAACTGATATTGGAACATACATAGGTGAATGCTGCATCTATGATTCTAAACAGTTTCGCGTGGTACAAGGACTAAGTGAATGTGATTTATGTATTCATCTTGATATTACTAATTTGTTCACCCAGAAAGTTTGGCTTGGGAACGGCAGGCGTCCGTGAGTGTTCTGTATCAGTAGCTTGGGAACGCCAGGCGTCCGTGAGTGTTCTGTATCAGTAGCTGATCACATCTCTTTGGTTATTCGTGGGACATACAGGAGTGCTCGGCTTGTTGCTCCTCAGCGACATTCTTCATCATTGTTCGTTGTTTTTGTTCTCGAGAAATATTCTTGGATTTTGATCCACCGTTATTTCATATACATAGAAAGTGAGATACTGGAGACGTTCTTGGGAATCCAACTTAGTTGTAGTTCTTATCACGTCCTCACACCCGGCTATGAGGTCACGGAAAGCCGGTTTTTGGGTATGTGGGCGGGAACTTTAACATGATGTACGAGGTTAGGTTTGTTGCAGTCATCAGCTTCACTGTTATAATAACATTTGTTAGACGCATTGATTTATGCATATTAAACATCATAATTCGTAGAAAATCGTCTCATAACTTTTTTTTTTTTTTACCACTTTGTTGATTTGGTATTTTATGAATTTAGGACCTTTAAAAAGTTTGTGTGAGCCATCATTGTGATGATATTAACTACTAGGGATGATCATAATAACGTGATGAATATGTCATTACAATCCCTTTGTCTACTACCGTGGCTGTCGCAGGCATTGCAACAGCTGTGCTGCTGAACTATTTGTAAATTGTAGTTTTGCTCGTACACAGCTGATGTGTATAAGTTAACAGCAGACGTTGCTAGTTGCCAGCAATGCTGGACCCGGCCCATGTTCATCCTGCTTATGTATCTAGCCAGCCAGTAGCATCGCCAGGCCCTTACGCAGCCAGCTTGGATAGATGCATTTTTGACATGATACATGATTGCAGTGGGAGTTGGTGGAATGTTGTGGCAGTGATATTGCACATGAAGCAGACAGTGACGTGGTGTGTCTTCTGTTATTCGTGCTGGGCGGCAGCTGCGTAACATTTTCGCGACCAACAGCAAAACTTTAAGGCCTTTTGAATTGCAAAACTAAAATCAGTGTAATGCCATCACTGCCTTCTTCTTTTCTGTTACTGGGAGAAACAGGAATATCAACGTGAAACAGGGAAGACAGATGCCAGTCTAATACCGAGGCTGATAGTTTCGAGTCTTGATGCGCGCTCTTGCGCCGAGGACTTTTATCTGCTTGGGTTCAAAAGCACTTGCGACGTACGTTGTTGTCATTACTGCAGTTCTGTTTTCCTGTGCATAGAAAAGTGTGCTATGTGGTTTAGCTTTTGTATCGAATGTATGAACTGTATTGCCTGTTTTAGTTATTTTCAGCAATTTTATTATTTTTTTACTTGATTATGTAACAGTCTGTGTTTGACTGGCGTGGGTCGTCTGCCTCTCCTAGTTGGTTTGTAGTTAATCCGTTCATGCAACGTTGGCTGGTGTGTCTCCAGCCCTTGTGTCGATGGCCCATCTTTTCTGGATGTTGAGACGGTCACTGGTGAACTTGTGTCCTCAGACAGTCCATAGCTGATGTGTTTGTAAATAGTCATAGCTGTGCTCGTGTGTCCTACGACGGCACTTGATTGTTTGATGTGTCCTGACAGTTCATGGTTGACACTTCTTGGTTTGTTGATGCGTCCTTGGACAGTGCCTTCTGTGCTGTGCTTCCATTGTTCTAGGTTAATCTTTACTTTGACTAATGTCGATTGTTTAGTGCGAGTGGTAGGCTTATTCTCTCGGAGAGGGGAACTGAGGCACTTTTCTTATTTACTCGACTTGAAGTTACACGTATAAATGCATCTGTCACGAAGGCAACACATGTTCATGTTTCTGTTATTGTCGTTGTGGTAAGGCGGACATACCCAGTTTATTATTCCTTTCTTTTGAACATTATCATATTTATGTTTTACTTTGATTTTCATTCCTTGTAAAGAAGTTGCGGGAAGGGATGTAGCTGTAATTGTGTGAGTTAATCTGTTCGTGAGTTCACCCAGCAGAATACTTAAATTAAGACATATAACACAACGGACGAAGGATTTTGACAAATGCTCTATAGCCCTGCCTCACACTGGTAGCCCTGCTTTACTTATGTATATAGTTCTCAGTCTGCTTAAAGCAAATTATACATAATAGAGAACACAGTTGTCACAGTTATTGTGCGTCGTATTTTTTCTTTCGAGAGCAATTACTATACTGAGCAACGTCTCGTAATCACGCTTTCCAACCCCACCAGGGCAACAGGGGTCGTTGTCTTCATTTCCTCGTACTCACCGTAAAGATGATGTATTTGTTGATTGTATATGGCGTTGTATCATTCTAAAAGATATACCTTTTATTTCATAAACCTGTCCTGGATCCAGTGGTTGAGTACCATCATAGACAGGAGGATTTTCTTCCTCAGTTTCAGGGGTGTAGTTCTGCCTTCATAATTTTCATTATCATAGAATAATCATCTTTAAGTGTAGGTATCCTCTTCTAGATGTGATTCTCATCCGAAGTTGTTGAAATATGTTTTATTTTAAGAGAATTCCTTTTAGTCTTGTAAAGTATATTGATGTATAACTGAGGAGGAACATCTATGAATTGCACTAATAGATAGAAGGTATGTATTTTTCTTTATAATGGGTTGCATTCAACATGGCAGAACTGTATTTTGCGTCATGTATAGGCCATCACAGCAACTGGCTGGGTAGAAAGATTCTCCTGACCAAGTTTTCTTTTTGCTACGGACTTCGGAAAAAAGAAGGCATCAGCTTAGAAATGCATTATGGCGCCGGTAGATGTTTAGGAATGCTTCGTTTCGTTAAGTAGTCGAGGCTGCCGCAACACTTGTCTTTTTCTTATCTTCAGGTGTTAGACTTACAGTCCATTAGTCTTGTGCAGAGGGCGTGAAAAAGATTGAATGCTCTTCTGCTCTGTGTGTGTGTGTGTGTGTGTGTGTGTGTGTGTGTGTATGTGTGTGTGTGTGTTTACACATTCATAAGCAGAGTATTGCGTTCATTGATTCATGCCTTCATTCTTAACTTGTGAATGCATGCATACATTCAAGTGTGCTTGACCCCAGCAGCTTGAGTTTACATAATGGTCAAGTATAACACTGTTGATACAACACGCCTCATGATACACTTGTGTACTCAGGCGGCGCGCCGGCTGGAGTGCCGTCCTCCATGCCCTTCATGGACCAGCTGCCCTCATGCATCGCCCACACAGGCAGCAGCTGGAGTGCACGCTGCCCTCCTTGTCCTTCAGGGACTAGCTACACACACATGCACAAGCCCGCCCGGGTTCGAATCCTGAACGTGGCAACTGACTCGTAGCCAACCCAGCTTTCCATCCTCCCCTCGGTGCTGGTCTGTTAATAGGTATCTGGGTTACGCTGCAGTGCTTGAAGGGAAATGTATATGTATATATGAGAGAGAGAGAGAGAGAGAGAGAGAGAGAGAGAGAGAGAGAGAGAGAGAGAGAGAGAGAGAGAGAGAGAGAGAGAGTACATGCATTATAAACAAGATTAAGAAACGGAGCAGTGTCAGTTTAGCACACACACACACACACACACACACACACACACACACACACACACACACACACACACACACACACACACACACACACACACACACACATCTTATGTAAGATGTATGCGTGTTGCAGGATCATTATGTTTGTGTGTGTGTGTTTGTGTGTGTGTATTTTATGGAGTACCTGTTGCTATTCATTATGTAGTAGTTAAATTGTCATTATAGAAAGATGATGGTAATGATGATTGATGTAATTGATGATATCTAATATTCTTTTAGCGACAGGCCGTCTAAAAACAAGGGCCATTGCTAACCTGAGGACAGGCAAATCTTTAACAGGGCATATTATAATTATCATTATTATCATTATCATTATTATTGTTGTTGTTGTTGTTGTTGTTTCTGTGGTGGTGGTGGTGTTATTGATTAGTATTATTTTTCCCCACTATAATTAATCGCCGTTTCCCACGTGAGCGAGGTAGATCGTGGAACAGACTAAGGAGGGGCGATTTCGCTCATATCCATTATCTAGCTATCATGTGCTTTGCACCGAAAGCACAGCCTCTTGTCCATTGCCAGGCCTCACAGACATTTTCATGGTTTTCACTGGCTGCTTCCCATTCGTTCATTCAGTCCATCAGCAGCACGTCGTCCCCTGTATAACCACAGTTCATTCTGTGCCGTACACGCCTTCACCCTCCTGCATGTTTAGGCCCCGATCACTCAAAATCTTTTTCACTCCATATTTCCAACTCTAATTTGGTTTCCCTTTTCTATTTGTTCCCTCCACTTCTGACAAGTATCTTCTTTATCAACCTCTTCTCACGCATTCCCTCTTTTGTCCACACCATATCAGCTTAACCTCTTCAGTTCTCAGCTACACTTTTTATTAACACGCCTCTCTCACACTCTTTTTGTTACTTACTCGTTCAAACCACCTCGCGCTACATATTGTCCTCGACCATTTCATTTCCAACACATCCATGATTATTTTTATTGCTTGTAAACAGTAATATAGTAAGCTTTATCACCGGGCAGAAAGATCATCTTTGTGTCTCAGAGTAAAATGTGGTTGTCCCTTACTAAAGTGTAATCTTTTACCTAAGTTATTTTGGTAATTATCATCTAGAGAACAATTATTTTGCTTGGAGTTGCCATTTTCCCTGAATCAGTTCTTGAGAATATTGTCCCTGTAAATGTTTAACCTTTTGAAGGCGACAGTAAAATTCTTGAGTGTGATGGCCTGGAGTTGAACCTGACCTTTATGGGCCAGGTTAGAGGTCATACTCAAGGGTGGTACTCTCGTGGTGAAGAGGTTCAGACTTAACTGTTTATTCGTAGGTTTCACTAATGATTTTTTTCCCTCTTTAGGTAAGTGGACATGTGCTGTACTCGTGAAGGAGAGCAGGTGTAGGTGTCATCATCGACCAGATCTGTTGGCAGGTAGGTGTGGGATGACCATTATAGGGTGACACCAGTGCCCTAACACCTGCACCAACATACGTCCCTCACACTTGTGCACTTTCCATTGGTATGATTTACCTTAGCTTCCCTTACTGCTGATGGTGGATCGGTCTCCACTGTCACCTTTGGTTACGCTCGGCACACTATATTACCGACAGTCTGCCATGGCACTGTCCAGGCTCTCTGTTCAGGTAATTGGCTTCTTCACCGGTGCAGAGTGTGTCTGAGTTGAGCTGATCATGTTTTCTTTAGTATTACAAGGTTTTTGAATGTTTACGATCTGGTAAATGTTGATTTATTTCATTGTTTATTGAAGGACTTACAGGAAGAGATTGCTGTTTATAAGAGTCATGGCGGGCGAGGTATTTATATTTACCATAGCAAAATGTGGTTTACATTCAAGTTTCTCTTGGAATGTCCAGGATAATACAAAGACGCTCGCTCAGCTGGGATTTCCACTTTCTCACTCTACACTTTACACACACTGTAACACCCGACGTTAGTACATTACACCTACACCGTGTAACACCCTACACTCATCACATTCTTCCCACTATACCTAAACATGCTGCAACAGCCTATCTTATTTACTCTCCATATACTCAAACCTCCCGCCTCACACCGCACCTCCACACGCTGTAATTTCTGTACCATCTGTGTCTTATAGATAACAGTGCAGATAGAGGGCTGTGCGTAGCCTCATAAAGTTTTTTCTCCGACTTTGTTCGGAATCTCGTCATTTCTTCCTAATGAACTCATACGTCATACACTGACAGCAGCATTAAGAAAAGGATGACTTGTTAATGTTGGTAATTAAACATTGAGTTTGTTCGTAGTCGTCACTTGTTGGTAAAGCCTGCTGAAGGTTAGTTTCTAGGTGGGTCCTCTCTCGCTCTCTCTCCATCATAATGTTTGTGGTCTTAACATGTGTCATGACCCCCCTAGTAAACATTGCCCTGTGCGATGTAAGAATAAGCGTACAACTTATTTTGCCGCAGGCTGACTTTATGGGTTTTGATGTTCATGTAGAGTATGTTTCGAAGTATCACACCAGCGGTTGATGCTCTGACCTGAAGAGGAACTTGTTACCAAACCTTCAGTAATATCTTTCTTGAGCACCTCACCTTGACGATAGTAGACCTGGCTCCTCTCACCTCCTGGCAGACCTGGGAGACCTTCACGCCATCCTTCTCATACTGATCTTTTCAGCGACATGACTCGGACTGACTCGACATGACTCGGACTGACTCGACATGACTCGGACTGACTCGACTCTGGTCTGGAACCAATCTAAGATATTCCCAAACTTTGCTTCCGTAAAGATCAGAAAAAGACCAACAAGATGATTATGAATTTGACGTTGTACGAAGACTTGAGAAATACGGTGGAGGAGGCCTGTTATAGACGTAATATTTTCAACCATTAAAGGGGAAACTAAGAATATGTGTTATTAATTATAGAGACTAAAGGATAATCTTGTGTGAACGTTTCAAGTTAGATGTTGTTGAGGACGAGGGAAAAGGATGGTGATGGAGATAAGCTAAGTTTTCTGTGTCCTGGGAAAGACGTTACACTCACCACACACACTAAGTGTTCAATGCTGGTAGGCTAAGAGTCGCCCCTTGTAGTCAGTAAATAGATAGATTCTTCGACTCGAGCGTTTTCTTCCTGGTACCAGCTTTGTTGTTCTCGTGATTTTGGCGTTTGTGGGGATACAGGATTAAAACACATAACTGATGAAAGTTTCACTGTTGTCCACGTCACCTCGAAGTTGATAATGATAATAAAGAAAACGGTTAGTAGCAGGAGGTATTTGTAGTGTTCTCACCAGATCCACCTATGCAGATCTGATCAGTAGGATCCTCAAAAAGTTTTTTATTTTCTGAAGACGTAGTGTTAGGCAAGGTGGTGGTGCGTCTGGGCGGCGGCAGCAGTGGTACGGCAGGGAGGATGCCGGGCGGGAGATAGTAGTGCTGGCTGGTGGCTCCTCACATCCGCTCCTGATCCTCCACGCCGTTAATGTTATCTTGGCTGCCTCATTCCCAGCCTTAATACTTACTATCCCCAAGTACTGTCATAGAACTCCATATAGTATGGTAGGGTTTGTGTTGCTGGTGGCCATACTGAGTCAAAAGTGTCTCTGTCACTAATTGTAAGTATTCTGATTTCATTTATTTACAGGGGATGAAACGGATGCACGTTACACCTGTGGCCATAATGATTAGACCTGGGCAACTATTAAGCATGTTGCAGATTGATGTACTGGAAGTTGTACCGTGAACTTCCTGTTGAAAGCTCCGGCAACATGGTGCGTCCCAGAGACCCCTACGCCTCCCACCTGTGCTGCGAGTTGTACCAGTGAGACCTGCAGTACTTGAGAGGAAGGATGGTTACTCGTTGGTGGAGGGTAATCGTAACTCGAGGTTGGCCATGTAGCTAGTTATTTCCAGAACTTATCATGAAGCCACCACACATGTACATGTCATCACCCACGACCCGGGGTCATTGTGTTTATACCCGATGTGTGAAAAAAGAAAAATGGTGATTAAGACATACGCACAGAAATGTAGTTCATAAGGTCTAAGGCTTTTGTTTAAAGATGAAATCACAATATTGATAATGAAGAATATTGCCTTGTAAATGGAAATGGGCGGTGACATTGTAAGAGATATGAACTGGAAATGACTGAAAATACTGAGGCTGGACTCTCGAGCGTAGACGGGGGAAATATATGATGACTTACACTTAGAATAATCTTGGAAGGTATAGTTCACAATTTAAAAGAAGAAAAGAATAAAAGCTGTTGGTATTACAGGCTTGGAAGAGAGGAAAATATTGCCACCAACATCAAAAGGTGGAGCTGGTCACATAAGAGAAAACAACGTAAACACACGAGTCGCAGGGATGCTTAACAGGGTGTCACCTGCTATTAAAAACACTGTGGACCGTACAGTAGCAGAGGATCAAGACGGCAGTTTGGCCCCAGGCCGAGCTGTGGCGATGGAAGATCAAGGTATATGTAAGGTAATGTATGGTTGTGAATACTGAGGATAAGATCTACACATGAGAGGAGGGAACTGTTATAAAGATCAACAACATTTCGTTGTTAGTTTTGTGAATTATAGACGAGACAAGCTGGCTGATCGCTCTATGTCATGTCTTGATAACAACAAACACAGGCGTAGTACATATGGCTCGCTCATTATCTGATTGGCGGAAGTATTTAATATGGCAGCCATCCTACCATGGCACGGCTGCTGCTACAGCGGCCCGCGCTAGCTACTCTTGCTAATTATAATCACTGTAGTGCCACACTAGTTGTTGTAGTGCCTCACTCTACCTGCTACAGTGCCACGCCTCATCCTGCGGTCCTGCACTGGTGCTAATATTGTACCATGTCTTATGAAACTCGAAGCTGTAGCCGCTGTTATGCCATGCTACATGGGAGACTCTGTTGGGTTCTTGTTAGAAGGGATAGTGTCACACGGTGGCTGTTGTAGTGCCACGTTTTAGTAGGTCATGTTCCTGTTCTTAGCTGTTGCTTTGTCAGACAGTAGCTGCTTCATTCATCATACTCTGTTTGGTCCCTGACTGTGTGGCTCTGCAAGTACATTGGTCTGCTGCTGCTTGTGCAGTGTCACACTGGCCTGTGCGGTGCCCTTATGCCAGGCAGTAACTGCTACAGTACCGCGAATTATGTATTGTTACGGTTCAGCTGCAGCAGTGCCACGCATCGTAGTAGTTATCTGGGTACCATGCTCTTGGTGGGACGGTGCTGTGTGTAAGCTGCCGTATTGGTCATTTCTTATCTGCGGTCTTAGTGGGTTCAGTGCCACACTGTGGCCAGTGTAGTGTCATTATAGTTGATACAGTATCATGTTCAGCTGCTTTAGCACAAGGTCTTATTGTTTTAGTGCCACGTTGAAGCTAGTGTAATTATTCCGTTTTTGAAACAGTGATGTATAGCTGCTGCATCACTAAGTCTCATTGTTTCATTGCGTTGTCTTTTTGGTGTTGGGCCACAGTAATATATTGACATGATCTAGCTGATTAAGTAACATTGTCTCAGCTGGTTTAGACTTGAGCTGGTATTGTGCCAGGCCCTCGCTGCTGAGGTGTCACTCTATAGGTGGTTTGTGGCAGGGCTGTAACTAGTGATGTGACAAGCTGTGGTTGGTGAAGTATTAAATGAAAGCTGGATTATGACCGTGACGTACATGGTACAGTGATAACCTGTTACTGGTGAGGTGTCATGCTGTAGCTGGTATAAAGCCATGCTCTTGTTGGTACAGTGCCAGGTTGAAAGTGGCGTAGCGCCAAACTTTACAGAGTGTCACACTCACACTAAACACTAATGTGTTTCTTAAGAGAGAGAAGAGGGATTATGGGGAGAATTTGGTGAGTGGATCGGTTGGAGATGGGTGGATGCAACGCTGGCTTGATGAATGAGGTTGGCTGATAACCTGATGCAATGAATTTCCTTACTGTGTGTACCGTGCCCAGGTGTTGCATGTGGCCATATCTGGCTGGCAGACATCGTAAGGTCAAGGTTGTTCATTACTGTCAACCGTCGGTGCAAGATGATATGTTGTGCTGCAACACTTAAGAGCCTAGTTAGCTTCACTGCCAGTCCTCAGTGATAGGTAGTCAATGTTCATAGGATTCTATTTAGGTTAGAAATTTCCTATTTAATCCTCACTTGATAACTTCCATACAAAAACAGCCATAAGATCAATGCCTTATCATTTTTACGAGTATTGGAAGAGAGTCTTCATGACGAAGTGCAAGAGAAGTGTGTGTGTGACACTCACGCACAGCAATAGTGGAGAGGCTTCAGGTGAGTGAAAGTATTATGTGTCACCCATGGACAGAAAGCTTGGTGTAGGTACAGGATCTAACTACGAGGGGGAATGTGCTTTGTTTTCTTGCTGGAGCTGGCATTGCTCGAATTGTTTCTTTCACAAAACGCTGGCTTGAGGTTATATGTCAGTACTGTCTTTGTATACAAGTTGAATATCTGAATCTTCTTGTATTGAGTTGATGAAAGAGAAAAAAATTCAATCGTTAATTTTTGGGAGGTCGTTTGCGAAGCAGCAATGGGTGTATCAGACGTACCCAGTAAGTATACAGAGTCCTTGGAATGACCTCGTAATCAATATTTGGAACCTATACTTCATACCGTTATCATCATTGTGTCCAATGACGTGGACGCCACCATATGAGTACATCGACCGGGGTTTATATAGCTGACTAGTGCTACAGTGTTCCAGACTCGTTGTGGACACTGCTATTTATCAGTACATGATAATGCGACTGTACAGGAGCCTCAACCGGCACTTTTACGGCCTTGGGCTTCGCAGTCGTACAGGATAATGCTGCTCTTCAAGTTCTTGTATCTTCACAGTCTTCACTTTATTCAGATTTATTCAGCTTTCACAGTGTCATAGGTATGCTCGTTAAAGATGAATGAATCGTGATATTCCCTTAAAATGTGTAGGCACATATTTCAGAGGTTTCTCGCCTTAATTTTCATTGTTCATTTCATTTTAATTTTATTTGATTTGTTTAGTTTAAGATTGTGTACATTTCTCCATGGCTGTGATATGAATAGGAAGAACGCCTGTTAAAGCACATGGTCATTGATCCCACCGCAGCCCATCTCTTCATCTGGAGTGTCAACCATGTAACGCCACCAGGATTATTAAGCCCTTGAGCGCAACGTCAGGACTCGAGAGTATCCAAAGGTCGTAATGTCGTGTACAAGGGTCGTATTGTCGTGTGTGAGGGTCGCTTTGTTGTGTTCAGGGATCAGACAGCTATACTCATGCGGCTGAAATGAATGGGAAATGTTATCTGTTTTATCAGCAACGAATAAACATCTAAAAACAGTCCATGGTAGGCTGGCACTTGTCGAAATGGTTATTGAAAGATGAAATACCCCCTTTAACCTCATCTCTTAGGATGTATCTCTGTTATGAGCTCATGAGCTCTTGTGGGACGTGCAGGGTTACGTGCCCTCCTAGGGGTTCCTGTAAACAGCCCAGGGTGGGGATGGTGCCGGCTCGGGATTTAATGAGTTCTGGCGCGAAAGCGCAGAGGTGTCCCTGCGCATTATAGTGTTCCTCTGAGCTTGCGTTTCCTTACTGAGAAAATGTGCTGAAGATGTTTGTCTGGAAAATTTCATATTGAGCTCACAGCTTTTCCTGTTAAACGAAATCCTAGAATTATTAAACCATAAAGATATATTTAGTAATTTTGAGGTCAAGCTATCAGATTTCAAGGGAACTCTGCCTCCTGCTTCAATATCGAGGATGATGGATTCCACAGCCACAGTCTGTATACTCTCCCACCTCCCTTACCTTCATCCTTCCTTCAACTGAGTGATTTTAGTTTAATTACAACTGTGTCTTGGAGGACTGTTATACTGTTTCGGTTCACTTGATGTTCAACTTTAAAGCTTAATGTATTTGTTGATGTATGAGAAGAACATCGTTCATCTGTACTCAGGTTGAAGATGATTTCCTGGTGTCCCTACCGATGTGACATGAGGATTAATTTTCCCCGGTAATCAAATGAGTGCACTTAGTACATTTCGTCATTTGCTGCTAGTTTTCAACTGATGTCCGTTATATTCAAAGCAATATCCAATTATTTTCTTAATGAATTTCATCGCCATTTCCTTTTTATTAAAACGTATCTCGGGCGCGTCGCTTAGGATCTATATAAGTCGAGAGCTTGGGTTGTGTTTATACTGGTGAAGACTTGTCTTCATGACTTCATCGCGTGATCTCAGTTCCTTTCAGCATTACTTCTGCCCTGTAGCCATAATGATAGTGAGTAATAACTCTGAAGATTTATTCATATGATGAAAAATAATTCAAAAGTCTTTTGGCTTTGGGAATGGACTTCGAGCTTTGGAGAAGGTCCTCCTGAGAGTGTTAGGTAATGTAGCTTCGTGCAGTACCCACTTAAACCATTTCGACTTTGTTCCTCCATCTGTGACCGCATCTTACAGCACCATCCCCGCCAGCGTCACCTTCGTCCACCACAGTATACTTGTCCCTACGTTCAGGACTTGAGCCCATCCAGGGTCATACAGACAGCTTCTTGAACAGCCGCATCCCAACCAACGTGAACGTGAGGAGTGATTATTGATATATATATATATATATATATATATATATATATATATATATATATATATATATATATATATATATATATATATATATATACATATATATATATATATATATATATATATATATATATATATATATATATATATATATATATATATATATATATTTTTTTTTTTTTTTCTTTCTTTTAAACTATTCGCCATTTCCCGCATTAGCGAGGTAGCACTAAGAACAGAGGACTGGGCCTTTGAGGGAATACCCTCACCTGGCCCAATTTTCTGTTCCTTCTTTTGGAAAATTAAAAAAAAAAAAAAAAAAAAAAAAAACCGAGAGGGGAGGATTTCCAGCCCCCCGCTCCCTCCCCTTTTAGTCGCCTTCTACGACACGCAGGGAATACGTGGGAAGTATTCTTAATCCCCTATCCCCAGGGATAATATATATATATATATATATATATATATATATATATATATATATATATATATATATATATATATATATATATATATTTTTCTTTCTTTCATACTATTCGCCATTTCCTGCATTAGCAAGGTAGCGTTAGGAACAGAGGACTGGGCCTTTGAGGGAATATCCTCACCTGGCCCCCTTATCTGTTCCTTCTTTTGGAAAATTAAAAAAAAAACGAGAGGGGAAGATTTCCAGCCACCCGCTCCCTCCCCTTTTAGTCGCCTTCTACAACATGCAGGGAATACATGGGAAGTATTCTTTCTTCCCTATCCCCAAGGATATATATATATATATATATATATATATATATATATATATATATATATATATATACTTTCATACATGCTCACCATTTCCCACATAAGCGAGGTGGCATCAAGAACAGATGACAAAGCCTTAGAGGGAAAACTCCTCTCCTGGATCCTTGCTCTGTTCCTCTTTTGGAAATTAATATATATATATATATATATATATATATATATATATATATATATATATATATATATATATATATATATATATATATATATTATCCCTGGGGATAGGGGATTAAGAATACTTCCCTGCGTGTCGTAGAAGGCGACTAAAAGGGGAGGGAGCGGGGGGCTGGAAATCCTCCCCTCTCGTTTTTTTTTTAATTTTCCAAAAGAAGGAACAGAGGGGGGGCCAGGTGAGAATATTCCAAAAAAGGCCCAGTCCTCTGTTCTTAACGCTACCTCGCTAACGCGGGAAATGGCAAATAGTTTAAAAGAAGAAAGAATATATATATATATATAAACCTCCACTTGTGCATTTGAATAAAGAAGCTATCTGTTTAACATCCCGCCCCCCCTTTTTTCTTTTTTAAGTTCATGTTCATTTTTGTATGCATATTTGTTTATTTGTAGCCTGTGGCTGCCGTTAACTCAATAACATATTTTTTGTAATAGCACACAATTCAAGGTCACTACTGCACATCATGATTTATGGAAACATGAAAAGCAGTGTAATCCATTTTAGATTCAGCTTCCGAATGTGTTTATTTATCAGTTGGGTCATTCGTTTATGTCAGCCTTGCTCACCTGGTTAGATGTCGTTTATGATACTTATTAAGCCAATAGTAGTCGAGTTACAAATCTCTGTATAGTATCATCGTTGGGAGAGTCACTGACATGCAAATTGAGCAGTAGAGAATGGAAGCGGCTGACGTATGAATTACATGCCTTGAATGAGGAAATGCTATGGTCTTCCCTCTTGTATTAAAGTTCGTTAAATCTGCCAATAGAAGTTTGGCTCCTATTTTGCAATTTATTGCAGTTCTCTAATTTTTGGCATGTAGAGGCTGATATCAACTTCATTTAGCTTATACAAATTATGGTAATTTTGGTTTTATTTTATTTTTCCTTTTCTCTAGGAAGTATGCTATAATTACCTACGTAAACAGGAGAGTCTGAGTGCCTTTGTGTTGTCTTTAGCCACAGCATTCTTTCTTTACTTTTATCTTCTCGAACCCTTTGGCAAAGTATTTAAGAAATTGCTGAAGCCGTCCTCAAGAGCAGGTGCGGGTGTCTTCACAACCCATTATATTTATGCTCTCTCGCCTTGACCCACACTAGGGTTAATCTGGTAAAGTATTTCCACCACATTTCCTGTGATGGGTGGGATTTCTGACGGGGGTTCATATTTTGAGAGACTGTCATTCTGTAATTTGAGAGCTCCAGTGGTTCTTCCGTGTACAGTCGTAGCCCCTTAAGGTTCTTTACCTGCGATGTACACCAGCTCGTGGGTGTTCCTGCTACACCTGTGCTCTTGTTCCTCCCTGCATGAGCACATCATCTGTGTCAAGATGTAGAGGGTAGGGGACGGTCTCTTAGCTCCTTAGCTATTAATGAATTTCATTTGCTGTTTTGTTGCCAGTTAGTCTCACGCGTGTTAGTAGCATATATATATATATATATATATATATATATATATATATATATATATATATATATATATATATATATATATATATATATATATAAATCACTTTTGATGATATAACAGTGAATGTCAAGGCACCAGTATTTTCAGCTAACACAAACAAGATGAAGTTATAGTGATGTCACCTGGTTTAACGTCCCATCTGCGTCGACTTTATTCTTTCGTATTACAGTTATGGTAGTATTGATTATGTATCTTGTGATCGCCATAAGGGAAATGTAAAATGAAACTGTTTCTCTTGAAGTACACCCAGGTATGGTGGAGACCTTCCCTCCCCTCCATGTAAAGTATCGGGTGACTTGGCTTCATCTTCCTAATATCTTCGTCACGGAGTCGTTGTATTGCATCAAGCTGTGTGGAGGGATTTCCCGGGTGTACAAGGTGGTGTAAAGGTAATTAAGTGTATTTGATGAATAGCTTTAAGATATTTAGAGTTGTTTATTGAAAATGTATAAACAATTTTTAAATGCAAAATCCAGTATCTTGTCAGACACACTGAACTGTTGATTAGAGGCTGAGATGGTGTGGTACCTGACAATGATCGTCTCGGCTGGTACAGGAGAGGACCTGAACACTAGCAAAGGGAAGGAGGCGAGCGAAACAGCAGGAGTATTCTGAGCAGAATAATTACCCGAAAGATAATGACCTTAATGACTGCATCTTGAACATAGTCCTACAAGTTAAACGTATCTGTTATCATCTTGTACCGTCGGATCTTCATTACGTTTACCTGACGTTGTCGGCTTAGATCAAGTCTGATGAGTCGTTGGTCGGCCGAGTTGTTGGAGGCCGCCTTCCATAGACTCATGTGACCACCAAAGCCTAGTCGGTCTGGTCCATTTGTCCAGGGTTTGGTTCAATTTGTCCGCCGTACATGACGTAATCTTTCTGATGGCTTTAGACCCGGATTTTCAGAATGTTTTCTTTTGTGATTATTGGACCTTTTGATGTAAATGGTATTATAGTCATCCATGCCTTCGTGTCAGTGGGGACTTATTTATGAGTGTAGGTTGGTAACTATGCCTTTCATAGTGTTCCAACTGAAAAAAAAAAAAAAATATGCTTCTCCCAAGTGATTTCCAAAGAGTTCAACGTTGTTGATTTCAGTCGTTCTCGGTTGAGATCCTTTGGCGCGTCAGTCTAGGCTGTCACATATGTTTTCAGTATCGCCCGCCCTGAAAGGTGATGTTAGTTTCGTGAGAGCAGTAGAGTCTTGGAGAACATCACCATCGGTTTTTCCTTCGTATCAGGAAGCTTCTTATCATCCAACTTACTACATTATTTTTTTTCGGAAGAGGCAACTGATGTTTTGTTGTGATCTTGAAGTCATTGACAAATGCGGGAGCAGTTTGTCTGGTGTCCGACTCTCCAAACTACTTCAGTACGAAATTTGACACAGATCCACATACCTGGGACGGTTATCACGAGGAGGGAAAAGGAGAAATAAAATGTGATGGGAGCAAGGGGAAGGGGGAGACTGATGGAGTGAGGGAATCTCTGGGTGAAGGGTATGCATAGGAGTGCGTGAATTTGGTCGATGTGTCAAGTGTGTGTCATGTATGTTCATTCGCAGATTAATTCTTGTTCAGCTGAGCACACACAATATTCCCTGCCAGGCCATACCTCCTTTTCCCTATTAATAAATCACAATTCGTTGAAGTTGAATTGTGACAAAAGAGAACGCATGTAGGTTAAAGCTGTTCTTCTGACACTAGTAAATCGTCCCTCACAGACACCTACTTGTATGGGTCGATCGCTCTAGTCACCAGGAACTTTACCATCTTGTTCTGATATAACTGTATATAAACTTGAACACTCTATACCTGCTTACCAAATGTAAACTGTGCTTTGTTTCGTTCAACCACTTCTGTCGTCTTGAACCACCCCTTCGAAAAGAAATTGCTCTGAGGTAGTGGTAGTTAGTGGAACTGGGTGTTACGTAGAAGTTTTAAGTATGGGACAGGTGATACAACTGTGGTGGTACAAATGGCGAGGTAGGTGTTAGTGGTGGTGTCAGCGCGTGTTGTCCCCGCGGGCTGGTGGTGGCTGGCGGCGAGCTGGTCTTGTTGGACGAGGCACAAAGACCGGAGGAGGCGCTGAGCGAAATTAGACTCCGTGGGTCGTGCCAGCCAGCCAGCTAGCGGCTGAGATGCCACGAAATACACACACCAACTGCTGTTCACATGTTAAACGTCGTCCCTATCTGGGCAAGCCGCCGGCCAGGCCTGGCCCGCCCTCTATGTGGCCTCCAGTAGTACTGGGAGGGGTTACCTCCCACCGTGACCCGCACTCCCGGCTGCTTATCACCTGTTCTGATGACGGATCAGCTCTTCTCTCCTTACAGTTAATGCCACTTTATGTCAAGTTCAGTTCACATCATCTGGCAGTGTTCACTGGACCTCACTGGAGGTGATGTTATGTGGCAGGTTGAAGGTTCTGCACGAGATAGATTTTTGATATGAAATTCGTGTTCATTTTAGTGGAGGTAATCGTGAGTAGCCAGGAGGATGGCAGACGGCCACATTGTGTGTCGGTAGAGTTGTGGCTAGGACCTTGACGCCTCGCCCGTCACACGTTGGTAGAGAAAAGCAAACTTACGCGTTGTGATATCTGCCTGCCAGTTCCCCTACATAACCCGAGAGTGAAGGAAGAGGAAGGTCTTAAGGTGATAGTGGATGAAAGTAATGATTTGATATCTTTGTCGCCTCATTAGGCAGACAGACTACAGATATAGTTTGGAAGTAATTGAATATTAATATATCTGATATGTTCTAAGACGGATTCCATTCTTTCCATAAGTAATGATGATTGTATCTGTACTGTTAGGCTTACGAGAACGGGAGGCCAAGAATCACCTACAAGTTATGGCTCTGTTTTTTGCGTAATACAAATTTTGTAACATGGTTTGGATTTTTTTATATTGATATATGATGTTATATTCTTTCTTTGAGTTACGTACTTCATCATCAGTTCATACAGATGTAAAGTGTTTGAGTTTCGAAGGTAAGGTAGCAGTAACGTTCGGTTTTCATGGCACATGTTTATCCCTGGAGGACGTTTGAAGTCTTAATAGCAACGAAGAAAATCGATGAAGTCAGTGCGTTGGCTTGGAGGGGCGTAAACTATTTTATTTGTCGTTAAAACAAAATCCTTGATATGTTAAAACGTTTAACTTCATCGTCCTTGACGTTTGACAAGGACTATGCATCAGGGACTTAATAGATCACGGCCGGCATCCCCGTTCCCTGTTTTATACTCGTAAATGACACTTCAGGACTTGCATTAAAGACGTGGCAGACAGTAACAGAAAATCTAGAGGAGCTGAATTAATTTTGTTTCCAGTGTGCCGCATATACACAGAGCTCCCCTGGCCAACATGTGGGCCAGGAACGTATGTAAGTGTTTTCAGCGTAAGCCGACTAAGAATAAGCCCGTTATGTTTATATAAGCCGTGGGTATTCTTGTGTGCGATTATATTAGCGCCCCGTAGGTTGACACAGGACCAGAGAGATTGAGCCGCTTGACCGCCACCAGCCGACCGCCTGCAGTCACTGAACAGCCTCACACCTGCCTCTCCTCGCCATGTAGTCATCCACTTCTCTGTCATAATGTAACAACAACAAACCTCTTCTTCATCCTCCCTCAGTCACCCGCACCTGCGTACTCAACTCTCACACCTGTACCTTATTTCCTCTGTCAATCATCCACACCTGTGTCATTGTGTAACAACCTTACACCTGACCCTTATCCTCCCAGGAATCATTCGCATCTGAATTCTTGTATAACATCCTCACATGTTTCACCTCCTCCCCCCAGACTCATACGTGCCTTTCAACTCGCTGCCATTACCCTCATCTGCTTCTTCACCAGCCTCACAACTATTCCTCAACTCGCCACCATCACCCACACCTGTCTCTACACGAGCCTCACACCTGCCCCTCACCTCGCAGCCATCACCCACATCTGTCTCTACAAGAGCCTCACACCTGCCCCTCACCTCGCCGCCATCACCCACATCTGTTTCTACACCAGCCCCACACCTTTTCCTTTTACCTCCCCGCCACCCACTTGTGCTGCACAGATCCCTACGATGAAATAATCAGAAAAGTTGGAAAAAATATCCTTTGAAATTGAGAAGAAAATAATGAGTGTTGCTAAAATAATGACCATTAAATCCAACGTCACTGTAATTAGTTTGTAATCCTGCTGTAGAAGTAAAGTATATTACGCAGAAGAATGATGGAGCGTAATTTTAATTATGGTGCATATAGTAATGAAAGGATTTGTATCGTGTACATAACCAGGTTTAATTATTATTTCTGCTGAAGGCACGGCCGAGGACTCTCAGCGGCTAATGGTGTGCAGGGTTTTTTTTTTTTTCGTTATTAGTGAAATTCGTAATCTTTGCAGAGCATTCTTTTTACAGAACGTTCTCCCACTTACAGAAAGTTCTTCCATTTACAGAACATTCTTCCATTCACGGAACGTCCATCCATTTTACTGTGTTAGTGTGTATTTTTACATGTTTTTACACAGGAGAGAGAATTTTGCACTGGTGAGGCCTCATCTTTTGTTCTCTCTTTACCTTTGACGACATTTTGCCATAAGGGAAACTTAGAAGGTGATGGTTACAACAGGAAAATTTAAAGTCGTGTGAGTTACAGTTGAATGTCATGTGTTAGTGAAGTGATTGCTCGCGAGTCAGGTGTATGAGAGATAGAAAGACATCAACTGGCAAAACTTGACATACTTGGGTCATCGTACATGACAGTTGCGCTCCCTATCTTCCCTCGTAGATTATTACCTGTTGACACGACAGTCGCCAATGAAATGGAAATATTCAATACCCGAGATTGTTTAAAACTACCTGTAGCCATTAGAAACGCACGACTGTTCAGTGAAGAAATTTGGAAAAGTCCAGGACAAGTTCCTACGACAACCTGACTGTTAGCTTGGTAGCAAAGTTGATCTGGTATCTTACCACCGACACCATGGTAAGGAATATGTATGATAAGCACGGCGCTAAGAACTCATAAAATTGGAAGTTCGTACAGCTGAAAGTTGACACTGACTACCACAGGCAATGGGAGATGGACGCTTATGAGCGCAGGAGTGGGTGGTGGATGATGGTAAGACCACAGGGAGTGGAATGTGGACGGTAGTGGAAGTATAGCGAGTTGCATGTAGATGACAGAGAGCACAGGGACTTGAAGGTAGACGATAGTGAGAGGTTGGCAGGACCACTGGGTGAGGGAAGTGGAGGGTAGTGTGAGTATAGGGAGTGGGAAACGGATGTCATTGTGGGCACAGGAAGTGGCCGATGGAGGGTAGTGTGAGCAGAGGAGGCAGGAGAGGGTCAGGTAAGCAGGGGGGTGGTCGGTACGCTTACGGTGTTTAGTGACTGACGGTGAAAGGTACTTCATGAATTTGTTGAGGCGTTCATCCTCAGTAACTTCGTTCATTCAATGAGTGATTTTCTTCAGAGGGAATAGAGATATCAGTACCAGTGATAAATGGCAAAGATAGGGGTGTGTCTTGGAGGAAGTGATAGGCATTCTGCTCTGGCAGTGCATGCGTTCCCGCCATCAGAATCAGCAGAAAGGCCGGGCAGGATGATTGCCGAGATGCATTAGTAACTGAGAATGCAGCTGCAGCGGCTAAGAGGTTCCAAGTGTATTTAAGTAGGAGAGAGGTAAGTAGCCAGGGGCAGCTTCCCTCGACCTCACTCTCCTGAATGACTTGGATGTTTGAAATGCACTTCAGAGAAAGTTCCGTGTATAAAATGGACCACTTGTAGCGCAAAGTGTTAGGCTCTCGCTCGTCTAGTGTGTTGTAGTGTTGCTGTATTTGGGTACATTGTTCATGCATCGTCCTTGTGGCAGGATTCTCGTACAGACGGTGATTGTCGTATCATATTCTGACATAATGTTATTTTACTTTAACTTGGGATATGGTAATGAAAGAACTTTGAATATTATATTAGTCGATGTTTTTCATGAATCTTTTATATCCAAGAATGATTTGAGACCTAGGGATCATATTTAGTTATCTCACTGACCCTTGTTCTGCTGTGAATTAGTAAAAAAAAAAAAAATAGATGAGTGAAATCCTCCTCAGATTTGTTATATCTGTTGTTTAAATGATCTGTAAACCCAAGGAACCTTGCTCGCCTCACTCTTCCTTGAAAAGTGAATGATGGGATTAACAGACCATCAGGACACTGTTTGTCCATAACCTGGACAAAGGTGATTCAAATATTACCTGGGTTTGTGGTAAGACCTCACATAACTTGCCACAGTATTCTAGACTGAACGTTATTGAGCAAGTTGATTGATGTATTACTGTTCATTTTAAGAAATGTTTTTCTATAGAATAAACAGACTGTACACGTGGACTCAGTCCTGCAGTCGTGGCAGGAGGACCTACGAGCTGCCTGCCGCAGTCGAACATGGAAGGTTAAATCGTGCAGGTTTACCGTCGGACCTTTTTCTCTCACTTTGTTCTCAACTTCGGTTTGATCTCGGGAAATACCAGCCTTTGTTTCGTCTGTATAAATGCTCCGCCTTCAGTCATGTGTATTGAAGTGTCTTCCTTCCTTCCTAAGGTATCGTAGACTTCTTTTGTCCACGCTGAAGGAGGTATCTTTTTTCTGCTCTAGGTAATGTAAATGTCTTTCATCTTTCCTGTACTGCAGATATTATAAGTCCTTGTATTCCGGACTAAAGCATATTAGATAACTGTAAAGACTTTGTACAAACTTCCTTATCTCTCACAGTATATCATAAATGCCTTCCCGTCCAGTGTTGTACTTGTCCTGTTGCACAGAGCATTGATTGTAAATTCCTTCTAACCAGAGTATTGCAATCCTCTACACGTACAAAATTTTGTAAACATCTCCCTCTCAGTAATTGAGGTAAATGGTGCCCTTTTCTCCCTTAGTATTGACAGTCTTCTTCTCCCCGTCGTGACCGTTTGTCTCCCTTCCACAGAAAGTTTTGTAAATGATCTTCCTTCGGTTGTGTAAGTAACCCGCTAACAGAGAATTTTGTAAGTATCCTTCATGTTGTTTAGAGTATTATAAGTATCCCTCGGATTTTTCGCAATGTTGATATCTCTTCTCGTTCCAAAAGTAGTTATAAATGTCTCAGTGCCAGTAGTATTTTAAGTTTCCTTCTTCCTGTGAGAGTATCGTAAATATCTCTCTTTTCTAGCCCAGACCTTAGTTGTAAATATCTTTAGTACTATAAATATCCCTCCTCGTGTTTAGATCATTTTAAATCTTCCTCTTCGTACCCAAACTATTGTAAATGTCACTTCCTATCCAGAGTTAAGTAAATATCTCTGTCATATCCCTGGTATTGTAAACAGCCCTCCTTATACCTAAATATTCTTAAATGGCCTTGTCTGACCCAGGGGAGTGTAATCATCGTCCCATAGCTTTGCTTTCTACTGTTTCGAAAGTCTAAATCTTTCTTCAGATCGCAATTTCCTAAGTTTCTTAACACTTATGTACATCAGTACGTCTTCCACTCTGTGAATTATACTGGTGATATCCTTTGATCATCCTCTCTGATGCGTTAGTGAATTCTGTATTATAAACCTTGATATCGTGAAAGCTTGTGACTTGCTTTGGCATCTGGGTCTGATCTCCAAGGCCCTTCCTTACCTTGCGTTCCTCCCTTTTGTTCTTACCTGTCTTCATATTTTCCTCGCCGGTCTGTCTTGGTAATTGTTTATAGATCCATCTTTCCCTATGAACAGTGTATCTCTTTATTGTCTTGCCCTCTGCCAAGTACTGACACGGGGGAAGTGAAGTGGTTCCGGATATCACCTTATCTCCTGAGGGAAGACGGTAGTATTTTCTTGGTCGGCTGCTTCTATGTGAAAGTATTTTTTTTTTGTTCAGATAGAGGAACAGTACTGCATTTTGTGTATATTTGTTTTTTCGTCTGTTTAATTAGATAGTTTGAACGTCCTGATATCACAATGAGGATCGTATAATTTATGAGAGGTGAGGAAGAGTACCTGTGTGTTGTTCTGTGTTGGTTATAACTAACGTTCAGGTCGAGAAGTGGGAGGGTCGTCTTTCCAGCCTACACATGGTGGTGGGTGGCAGGCAGCGGGGACCGGAGCTTGGTGTCCTCCCAGCAGCCTTGCCCTGCGTCCGACCGATGCCAACATACCGACGCTGCCAGACTGGCTCCGTGCTCGCACCTGTCCCTTGTAAGCCACTCAGCCATTAGTAGCTTTACTCCACCTAATGTTCTCTTACCTGAGACACTGAGCTCACACACCTTGATCATATTACATTGTATGAGGGAAACTTATATGATTAAGGGAGATGTCTTCTCCCTTTATGAAAGTCACGTGGTGTTTTTCATGATGAGATGACTAAATCTTGCTATAAGAATTACAGTTGATATATGACAACGAATGTGGGTTAAATACGGTGTATTTTTATGTGTATCTGCAAATGTGTGTGTGTGTGTGTGTGTGTGTGTGTGTGTGTGTGTGTGTGTGGATGCGTATATATTGATTATATTTTTCCTTATGTTTTATATATATATATATATATATATATATATATATATATATATATATATATATATATATATATATATATATATATATATAAAATGCCGTTTCCGGTGTTTGCGAGGTACGCCCCAGGAGCAGACGGGGAAATGACCTCATTTGCCCATATTCAGTCTCTACCGTTCACGTGTAATGCACAGAAAACACAGCCTCCCATCCTCATCCGGACCCCGAAGACCTTTCTGTGGTTCCCCCGACCGCTTCAAATGCTCTGGCTCAGCCCACGAGCAGCACGTCGTCTCGTGTATACTACATCGCTCCAATTCTCTCTAAACCTTGCCTTCCTCACACCTTCCTGCCTGTTCAAGTCCTAAATGTTCGAAGCATCTTTATCGACACACACACACACACACACACACACACACACACACACACACACACACACACACACACGTACATTTTTGTAAAAGTCAGTGGATGTTTGTGTTTTAGGGGGAGTTGTATATATATATATATATATATATATATATATATATATATATATATATATATATATATATATATATATTACTTTGAGTGTATACCTTGCCAGTGTGTATTATGTTTTGTGTATGTGAGTGGGTGTGACTTAGAGACACTGAGGGGATGTAAAAGAAAATAATTCAAAGAGAATGATGTGCAACATTGCAAGGGTCCGATCTTGATTCTTTGTTGTTGCCAGAAAACCTCTTTTGCCGCATTCCTCTCCTTGTTCATGTAATATATATATATATATATGACTATGAGTCCACGGGGAAAATGAAACACGATAAGTTTCCAACGTCTCTTCGTTGTATATCAACTGACTGTTATATTTCTCTCATGTATCTCCCCTGATGATGTGACTGTTACACGAAAGCGCACTTGGGAACTTGTCGTGTTCCATTTTCTCCGTGGACTCATAGGAATATACTTGATCACGCGCAAAATTGTGATCCTTTCCTATATATATATATATATATATATATATATATATATATATATATATATATATATAAAAGGGAAGGGAGCTGGGGGCTGGAAATCCTCCCCTCTCGTTTTTTTTTTCTTCCGAAAAGAAGGAACAGAGAAGGGGGCCAGGTGAGGATATTCCCTCTAAGGCCCAGTCCTGTTCTTAACGCTACCTCGCTAATGCGGGAAATGGCGAATTGTATGAAAGAAAGAAGAAAATAATATATATATATATATATATATATATATATATATATATATATATATATATATATATATATATATATATATATATATATATATATATGGGTGTGTGTGTGTGTCCCTCAGGTTTCCTGCACCTTTCATGGTCTACCAGCTGGATCTTGTAGATTGCCAGGATCACCGGCCCAGCGGCTGGACTGTTGTCTCAGTTTAGACACAAGTACTTGTTAATCCGTTATCTGTTATGATTAGTATTTGTATGTTGTAATCTGAACCTTGTGTATTTTATGACTGTTTATGTTGAAGAACGTCATATGCCACTTTGCTCTTTGCAAAGCATCGTTGAAAATCGTCCTTTAGTTGAACCTATGTTACTAGTAAGATGACAAATATGTCTTGTGGAATCATTCCCATATAACCTGTGCACAGTTTCCTAGCATCAGTTGTAGGTTTTCCTGATATGTCGCTTATTGTGGTGGCAATGAAGTGTGGCAGTTATCGTTTCATCTATGGTGTTGCTGTAGTAGTTATGAAGTCCTGCTGCCTTCATCACGGCTTGTGCTAGGGTGGAGATATCAAATCTGGGTAAAAGCTACAAAGACATCCGGAGTTCTTACATGATACCAACATTATCTTACAGTGTAGGTTACTCGAGCTATGGTTTATAGTTAAGTGTTGCCACTGATATAACAGACTCAAAAGTAGAGTTTTAGAGGTCTGTCTTGATTTCTGAAAAGGAAATAAAAAAACCATTAAGCAAAAGGTTTAGCTATGTAGATATGTGCAAAGATCGTTCATAGCCAGCACTGATTTTGTTAGATGTCGAAACTGTACTGAGGAGGACATTCATCAATGTAGAAAGTGAAAAATGTAAACGGCTCCCGAATTTTGCTGATCCTGGTGGCTTAACCTGCGAGTCAGATATAGATATGTATATTCTAGGAATTAATGTGGGTTGCTATCGAAGATCTATATCGCTGCCTCCACGGCCCTTGGTCGTGAGCACCTCTAGAACCACGCTGGTGTTCCACCCTGGTTCGGTCTGCTTTTCTAACTAGCACCAGAGCGTGTCCGTGTCATCATGTATCATTGTATACGTACCTGTTGCTTGTGTGCGTACCCTTCACCTGTCCCCTTCGAGTGGGCGTCGTGTGCAGCATGTGGTGAGGGATGGACGGTGGGAGGACGTTATCCCATACCGTAGGAAGGTTGCGTGGCTTGTGGTAACGCTGTTATGTGGGGCTTGTCGTCCCTAACCCTTGACAACCCAACGAGTCTTGGAGTTATCATTACCAGAATTGGACGGAACTTACGTAGGTAGCTACGCAAAACTAGAAGGAAGGCATGCAAGGCACCCAAGATAGTAATACTCGTATATATAAACATCTATACTTATACGCACGTACAGAAAAAATCACATACACGCACTTTCCTCCCTGTAATCATGGCTTCATATATCTAAATCGTAATGGAAGGTTCCTGGAATCTTATATTTTGTTTCATATATATATATATATATATATATATATATATATATATATATATATATATATATCGAAGGTTGTTATTTAAAGTAGCTTCTATATCAATCATTTGGGGAACGTGAAAGATAGTTCGAGGGAGTACAGGTACAGTGTGGTGAGGAAAGTGGTGGGTGGGGGATGTGTAGTACATGGACTGGGGTCACCGTCATGGTACTTGATCCTTCCAGCTGTTCCACGTCACTCAGACAAGAAAATCATTTGAGACTAAATATTTTTCGTTATTGAACCTAATTATAAATTTATCTGAATCATTAGTAGTTTTTCCCGTCTTCCCTTTTTGTTAGCTGGACTGATGGAAGTATTGGCTTGTGTTGTCGTTGGTGCCGGCGATGGTGTTTGTGTGGACCTCCTACTGGCCTAAAATATCGTGCACACCTGGAACACTCGAAGTGCTGTAGATTCTGATACCAATATTTTCTCTTATGGGTTGCATTATGTGAGTGTCATTCAAGGTGCAAGAATATCGGTGTGTCTGACTCTGTTTTCTATCTCAGTTCACAATTCGGTGTCCTCATCGTCAATTAGATTTGATTTGAAATTATTATCTCAATAGAATGATCCTGTGTGGCTGGTCGGAACCTGATATTCTCATGAGATGAAAAATCCAGGGTCGAGGTGACGGAGATCGTTGCACCGAATCCGTTCGTCTGCATTTGGTGACCTTCTGCTGCCTGTTGTCCGCAGTGTGGCTCTGTGTAGGACTGGTGGAGGAATACCAGGCTTGAAACATTGATCTTTTGTGGGTTGTGGGGAACGAGGCGTCGGAGATATAGATAGTTCGATAGATAGAAAAGGGTGAGTTCGATAGTTGACTCATAGATAATCGTTACAGAATTCATAATATGACGAGTGATTGCTTGATGAAGACCAAACTTGGGGCATAAATCTTCATTTGGCATGGGAAGGCTTCAGGGGAATATTGGACCCGTGCCTCAGAAAGCAAGATTTTAAGATGATTACTTGCTACGCCATAATGTATAGGAAAGCAAGACGTATAATGAAAAATACTGAGATCGCTTAGACTCAAGTTGCATGGAACACAGTAGAGAAATATATCGTCGCTCGTACATAAGCAGTCATGCAAGGCATGGCCGCCGCTCTTGAAGTCATTTCCTATTTGCACGGCGGACATGTAAGACGACGATGTATTAGTGGTACGATCAGGGTGATACACTGATGTAAAAATGTCAGTATGGGTCCGAAACTGTCAGCCTTTCAATTTTTTTCCCGTAAAGATTGATAGATATATCTGTACATCCCTCTAATTAACAGATCCCAACGCAATAGTGTTCAAAATACTAATACTCTCAGGAATAGAATACTACTGTGTGATATCACCCTTCAGGGAGGACGAAACTACAGTTACAAAATGTGCCAAGATATTTCACGATTCTCATTGACGCTGTAAAGAATATGAACTGCTGGAAACGACTTAATCACCGAGGCTGTACTCTCTCGAGTTCTGACTGTACAAGTATGCCATTATTTGCTCTTACAAAATCCTTAATCCATTGCTCCCAACCTACACAAATAAATTATTCCCTATTGGCTTGACAGGCCTGAAAGACTGTATTGCCATTGAAATCAAAGGTTGCATCGTGAATTTCCGTGGCTCAGGACTGTTCAGGCGTGATCACAAGTTGTAAGCTAAAGCTCATTTACTACAAAAGATAATGATTTGGTTGTAGGTTCTCTTCGCTTAGTAGGTTATATTGAAACTGAGGATACACTTGGGTAATGGTTAAGATCGTAGGATGAATATTAATGAGTGTGTCTCTGTAGTATTATCGTAACTGTTAATAATGGTAGGTGAATAAAGTGACCAGATATCTGGAACTTATCTAGCTCATGGAACGTGTCGTATGACCTCATCACAGGGTCTGAGACAAAGGTTTGTAGAGTTGCACTATAACGTAAAAGAGTTGGTATATGAATATCAAATATAGCTCATAGGTCCTTTGAGTATTACTGGGCAGTGTTCATTTTGGGATCAAAGGTCAGATGTCAGGATGACGGGATGAACTGATTATTAAACGGTTTCTGCAATATGTCTTACAGTTACAACTTCACTACATATACCCCTGTAGCTTGAGAAAGGTTCTTGACCTGTTGTTTATGGGGTATGACTGCCTGTGTGGGTACACTTATCAACACTACACTTGGGTCATACATTCCCTCCCCCCCTCAAGACGCCACCCAAGGGTTTAGGGTCAAATGATTTAAATGGCAGTGTCATAGGATAGGATGAGACTGATTACCGCAATGTAGCTTGAACTGATGAACACCAGGTTTAGTGTAGCACTGTGTTATACTAGTGCTGCTGCTGACGTTGCGCTCTTACTGCGAAAAGTCTTGACGTAAGACATTATTAGTTTGCATGACATCGCGGAAGGTGAAGTTGATACAAAAATATCCCGTGTGGATGTTTGATACCGACTCCCCTGTCCCCGGGTCAAAGGTCAAGAGAAGTTACAACTGATGGATGAACACCAAACTTGGTGCATAGACCCGCTCTGGCAGTGGAAGGTCGCTATTGATTTTAAGATCAAAAGGTCAAAGGTCATAGCGGGACCCCATGTGACGTCGACTCAAGTTTGTACTTGTTTTTTTTTCTGCTTGATTTTTATCGTCCCGAGTTAGTTTTGCACTTGCAAGCTTGATATGTGTTCATTAGTAATTATGTATTCTGCCTTTTCCTCTTGACCGTCCTGGGTCGTCTCTATATTCCTGCTCGGACGTATGAGACATATACCGCTAGTCTGTCTGTTGGGTTCGTACAGATTTATGTCTCTTTGAAGTTTTTTTTCTTCCCAAGTTATTATGTTTCCAGCCTTTGGACGGATCCGCCGGCCACACTAGGAATTCATCACCCCCCGTGCTGCTGTTCAGAGTTGGAGACTGTGTCAAGTGGTGGGTGGGTGTCATGCATGTGCTTTCCCAGGCCGTGGCCACTAGTGTGTTAGATGAGACTCCACCAGGATCGTAGGTAACCACCACCTTGGCCACGAAGCTGAGACTCTTGGGCATGACGGACCGACCTCTGATATGGACCTTAAGGATCAGTACAGAGCCCTGGCGAATTATACATGAGCATCCTATCTCTAGATGTTGAATAAATTGTTGATAATTCGAGTTATGATTATTTTTTTTTCTTGTATGGGTTTATATCGTACTTCCTCTTATGGTTGATAATGTTGTCTTTGATATCGTAGTTTTGTTTGTGGAGGTGGGTGGAGTAATTATTGTGGTACACAGACGTCACTATTTGTCATACAACCTCTGTGTTATATAAAGCTCGTGTAGATGTTACGCCTGTATCCAGATGTTATATATGGGGTTCTCTTGTGTGGACGTGTGTTCTTTTGTTCTTGGTGGATATTTGCGTCCTTATTTATGTGCGGTTATGATACTGTGTTATGTTTTTTTTGTACTTTGATATTTTATTGTGCTGTGGTTTGTGGGTGTAATTTTCCTAATGTATATGCAAGCTTGTAAGAATATTATGTTGACTTATGGTAAATATTGTTTGTTTCATGTTTAGTGGCTTGTTGACATTACCTTCCCGCTGGTAGCTGTAGGATATACATGCTGAGGAGAAACATGGTCTGCAATGTTGTCTTCATGCAAGTTTCTAATTTATCAGTGAGGGAAAGCTGCCTTCCAACCTCCTCCACTGCCCGTGCTAATTGAGGTTAGTTGGGAGGCTGCCGGAGGACTGGAAACATTGGACCTTTATTACCGGTGTCTGTGATGCTCCGCCTCCTTGGGTGTCTCGCTCTCGTCTGCACATTCCCATTAACATTTTAGGGCCAGATCTTGCAGCATCATTAACTGGTCTTTGAGCAAGAAGGGATCCTTGCTATCACTAACAGGATAGTTCCTTTATTCGAGAGGAATTAAAAGTGAAAAGATCGTAGACATGATAGGTAAGTTATTTTGAGAATGATCATGGATTGTTTTCGCATTGAGCCGCTTGTTTGCATTGTAAAATAAACCATACAGATTGCTATTGATGTTAGTGATGTTTTCTCATTGGTGTATATCGACATATGCAAGTGTCTCTCCTTAAACAGTGCTTTGTATATAAAGGTAAAAGGTTTTAGGCATTGACCATACCCTGTATATAAGGATAAGGTTCACAGCCTGTAGTTTACATAGTTCTGTTCGTGTTGGTGGAGCAGTTCCATCAATATGTTCTAGGTTAGCGCGGCCTTAGGGAGCTATACGGCATGTACCTACTACCTGACCAGTGGAATGGATGAGACGAGACGGAGGTGCACGTCTTTTCCCCAGCAGAAGGTGCTAGTGTTGATGAAGGCCCGCCCTGGACCATCACCTCAGACATTGCTACCACACCACCTGGTTATTGGGTCTTCTCGCCTGGTGTAGTGGCCACTTGTGTACTGAACATAAATCATCGTAGCCAGTCGCGGATCTTGACTTACACAAAGGAGGTTGCGGCCTCCTGGAAGGGCACCAAAACCGCGAAAGTTCGTAGATATTTCTTAATGGACGTCCCAGTGACTGAAGCGCCACCGACTGTCACGTACGTGATGTGACATGAGACGTACGTGCTTCCAAACCTACGTGACCTTGTGAGGAATAATTACAAACCTTAACGCCTACAAGGGCGCCATATAAAGTGAGCGGTTGCAGAGCTGTATCAACAAGGATTTGGGGGTTGGCCTCAACCTCTCCCACCAGATCCGCCACCGTTCTTGGTAACAATACACACGAGAGCGAAAGTAATGTTAAATATTTATAATTTTTTTTTCTTATTCGAGCCCTGGCGTTAAAACGAGGCTGCTGAAAATAAAATATTCATACATGTTAAAAAATAATGTATGAACTAAGTACTAGTTATTCAGGGTCATATTCTACCATTCATTCATCTACATAGTTTGGTTGTAGTTGTGGTACCCACGTTCGAAGTGCTAGTTGCTATCCTGATTGTCATGATGAATCTCTCTATGATTGGGTACACACCGCAGGAGGCTGAGGTGATGATGTATGTCATGTATGATACATTTGCATGGAGCACTTTCAGCTGAGCTGTGGAGTATTGTGTAGGCATATCACCAGCAGTATTATTTGCTCTGCTGTATTTATGATGGAAGACATAATTCTGGTAAGTGACGCATGCGGGAGAAAAACCTTCTCGCGCGGGGTTCTGACACGTGCAGGGGAGTAGGGGTGGTACTTGGTGTTGCAGGGTGGGCGGCGTGCGGAGCACCACAAGCTGTCACATCGTAGGCGCTCTGCTCTCCCCGTAATACTATAAGTATACATTGTAAGGCTTGTGCCGCATTAGTCCTTAATTAGTCTTGTAATTTTTTCCTTCTTTTGTAGATTACTATCACTGAACCTGGGGATAAAGTTTGCACGAGTCATGGGAGGTATTGTGTGATTCTGTAAATAACGTCATGGCTCTGTATTGTCCTTAATCTGTATTCTTTAGCAGGATCTGCAGCTTTGCTTGCTCTCTCACCAGCTGTAATTATCGTAGGTGAATGGGTTATCTAGACACTGTAATCACCTTCGCGAATATTTTGGATCAGACTCATGGATCAGACTTAATATTTGTTGCGAGTATTCTTCACGTGAAATTAGCCTTATGGTATATATTTAGAGGTGTATAAACAAAAACAATAGTTTTTTGAACCTCCGTGGTACAGCTTATGTGGTTTGGTGACTCGCCTGACTAAAACCAAATATATACTTATACTGAAGCATTTTCTTGGCCTAAACTCAGTGAATGATGACTTTCGTGACCGTAATCATGCCTTGGTGAGGCGTAGCGCAGCACAGTGCAGTGTATAGCAGTAGCTACAGTTCTGTATAGTGTAACGATGTAGTTTAGGCAGTAGCCAGCATGTTGTCCATTTCATTCCCTCCTGTGAAGTTCCATGTTTGGTATACTTCCGCAGTTGTTACCAGGAGTGGAGGGCGGGGAGAGAGCTTTCATTTTCCTTTTATCATTATTTCAGTAAACAAGAACAACTTTAGTTCACAATTGAATCAACAGATGTGCAGCTCATAGGCCGATAGGTCATGTCATCGTTATTTTTTCTTACTGTACCCACCTCTGTGTTGTCTTTCATTCTTAGGTAATTCTTGACATGAGCAAAGTCAGAGGATATCGTAGGGACAGTAAAGGAATATAATGTAAATCTCAGTGGCCCAGTAGTGTGTTATTCATCTGCTGCAAGTATTGGAAACTGTAGATGACCCCCCACTGGAGAGAGGAGAAAACCCTGGCTGTACATCCTCAGGGCGTTTATGATCAGGCTGAGGGTGGTAGATCTACGTCCCTCTCCCTTTGACACCCTGTTTCAGGAGAGGAGCATGGGAGGTGATCGGTCATAGAACGTGATGTGGAGGTAAAGACCAAACTTGACAAACGGTATGATAAAGAAACAATCACATAAGATAAAGCATGGAAGAAGTAAACGAGACTTCGGCTGTGTCGAGGCAGGAAACGAGTGGCAGTCCTCATCCGTCCTCAGCCCTTCTCCAGCGGAGGCAAAGGCTTGCGGAAAAGGAAATCGAAATCTTTTGGAGGAAAATCTGAATCCACTATTAAGAATGGATGGCTGAATGCCATGCTCTGGTCTCCGGCAGAAGATAAAAAGTTATATAACAATATAACATCTTTGCATAACATAACTTGTCCTACCTAGGGTTGTTGTAACTTTATATATATACAGGAGAATGATCAGATTTGTTCCATTGGCCCCGTAATACGACCCATTACACATCCTTTCCAGCAGAATTATTGGATATAGTAATGATCAGAATACCTTCTCCCACCGTCATGCACCATGTAGTTGAAATTATTCTCGCATGAAACTCGGCAAAATATAAATTTTGACTCTCGGAATTTTGTAACCTTTTAATGACATTATGGTGTTACAGCCATCACCAGCCAGTACAGCTATATAGAGACCGTTGCTTCAGGTTATCACTGAACCTACCCATAAGATAGAGATAACATTAGCAACCACACAAATCTTGAAAATGTTGTCATCTACACTGTTACCGTGGAGCAAGTGAAGCACTGAAGCAGGGCGTCACGAACCTTGAGCCTGACGGTACCATCCTTGAGCACAACAATACAGCTTATGAGCAGAACGAGGCGACCGTTGAGCACAACGGTACAATCCTTGTGTACAACGGTACAATCCTTGAGTACAACGGTACAATCCTTGAGTGCAACGGTACAATCCTTGTGTACAACGTTATGATTCTTTAACACAACCGTATGACCCTCAGATATGATGGTTTGGTCTTTGAGCTGGTCAGGTCATGTCAAAGGCCAGACATTCGTACCCAAGAGTATCGCAGCGTCGCATTCAAGATGTTATTGGTGATAAAAGTTTAATCTGAAGGTTATGCATGGTCTCCTCTTGTGTCGAGTCTCCAGTAAACACATAGTAAATATAAAACAAATTCGAACAGATCACGGCAACCCTCTGTATTTGGATTTAAGTTAGTGTTATGTGAGACCAGACCAGAAGTGGGTTCAGTCTTGCCTTCTTTTGAAGTCGGCACATTATCCTAAATTTTGATACAATTAACTCGCAGAATTAATCACACGAAAACTTTGTAACAGAATATTTAGAGGTATGTTATAACAGTATTGTGATGAGCAGTGGTGTAGGTATTGTCTTGTATTCAGAGGTCAAGTATTCAGTCTGCAGTATGAAATATAAGTTTTCTCCCATTTATTGATATTGATATTGATTTATATGATTTTTTTAAGACAAAGATGTAAAACTTGAAGTAAGTAAGGATTGTTGTTGATTGCACGATGAAGTCTGAGGGATTCGTGTAGTTAGGATCCAGGTCTTTAGACCCGTGGTGGCTGGAAGTTCAGTGCAATTCTTGTATTAGCTCTTGCTGGTGGATGTTTTACACGAGCCGTCCTTGATGCAGTACCGTCCTTGATGCTAATACTTTTTGGTATCAGATATGGTATCAGACATGTTAGAATTTATTTTGCCATAGGTCTTTGCAGTAATCCATGTGTCATACTTTGTGATAACATGGCGACACCCTGATTAAACGCACAGTTCATGCTACACCGCTGGTGTACAGGGAGCCGTGGTTGTTGGTTCTGTCATTAAAGGGATGATGGATGTAACAGTGGCCTGGCCTCCCACTCGGCTCGCCCTCCTAAGTTAGTTAGTCCATTGCCAGTTATAAACTATAATTTTGGATTGGCGCTAATACGACGGTAACTTGGTTATAAGGGTAAAGGTGACGGGCGCTAGATTGGCCCCAGGACGTGGTCGCTCCTCGTGATCCAGCCGGGAAATTACCTCGTGTTGCAGGACCCACCGCCTGCTGCCTCCAGCTTCCTCACTCTGATGCACTCGCTTACCTACCTCTTTACCCTCCTCTCACACACACACACACACACACACACACACACACACACACACACTGGTCTGATTGACAGGCAAAAATTCCGGTCCTAAGAGAGTTACGTGACGTTTACAACCGCAAGAAGATTCTCTATGGACTTTAATACAGTTTGTTATGAAAATTACATCCATGTTCGTGTGCACACCGAGGCAGGAGGAGCGTCGTCACCCATCCCCTGGGCCCCAGTAGTGACCTCTGCGTCAGGACAAGTTGCAGCGGAGGGTTGAGGGTCTTATGTATTCTGTAAGTGACGCACACACTAGAGCTTGGGTCAGTTCACATTTATGTAGATGAGAGCAGTATATGAGACAAATCACATACGTTGGGTTAGCGGCAGATATATAGACTTGAGAGCAACACATCAGGTAAGTTACATAGTGTTGTGGGTACAGTCAATTACTCATGAGGGTCACAGGCTTGCAGAGTCCGGACACAGGAATAGAATATCTTCAGGTACTTCACTGGCTGTGAAGTATTTGGAGTTCATACAACTGGAGACCTAGAGACCTGAGTCAATGATGACAGAACATTCAGTTATGTGGTGGTGTAATGCGTGCTTATCTCATACACCACATAGCTTAGACCGAGGGGTATATACTATAGAAATGCATTCTGTTTATGAGATTATCTTCACTATTTCGATATTGGACTTTATCAGTTTGACTAGTTCTGGTGTTATGCTTTTATAAATGTTTAGTGATATTTAATACTGGAGACCCAGCGGGAAGTGTGGGCTCTTATTATTTGTCAGGATATCTGAGAGTTGTTAGAAAAGTATCTTGGGCAAGGGTTGAGGTAGGTACTGCTGTGCTCTTCCCACTGGGTGAAGCACTTGAACAACGCTTTAGTTGTGCGTAAAGAAAATACGGATGAATTGTTCGTAAATAACCTTGAGAAATCTTCGTGTAGTGCAGTACAGTAGCTGACTGCCTGGGATCAGGGATATAGCTGGAGACACTGGCGGGATTCTCGGCTGCTGAATGGTCAAGTCTCGTGATCATTTCGTCCACAAACAAGCTCCTGGTTTATATCATGGACAGTGTCATATGTAAACCAGGCCAGTGCATTGCAGTGTTCAGCTTAGGGAAGCTTCTTCCTGTTTTGATGAAGGACACTGAATAACTCGGAGTAATTTCATCAGAAAAACGGTTTGGAGAAATTACATCTCAAGTTTGGCGTGTGAAATATATGTTGGGTCTTGCCTTCTGTAACTTGAACAAATGGCAAAACTAGAGAAATGAGGACAGTGATGGTATTGTCTGGCCAAACATAATGTTTATTCTTGGCAAGAATTACATCCGTCGAAAATGCCATGATGTAGACTCTTAAACAGCTTAGTTGACAAAACGTTGAAGAAGCTTCATAGAAGTGTAATTCTTTCCACCAGTTACGTTAAGCACGGGAAACGGACGCGTCTCATAAAACGTTGACGCAACTCGTTGAGACAGGGACGAGCAGACTTCGTGCTTACAGATGGTGTTGTGAACATACTCATGGCACATTCTTGCACATAGCAGTGGACGAGCGGTGCTACTACTCGTGGTAGTCGGCAGCACCGACCAGTAGGGCACGTACGTGCGCGTTACTCTTTTGTTACCACACTTACAGTTTGTGTCTGACAGATTCGCTAGTCCCTTCATGGCTACTTACGCCCATGAGCATGACTACGACTTGGGGTATGATGGTCTTGCCTTTGACCTGACCCTGAAAGGTTAGGTCAGAGGATGTGACATCTTACGTGGGGGATATATTAACATGCTCACGAGTCACATCCTTTTGCTCAAAGATGGTACCGTCGTACTCAAGGATCTTACGGTCGTGCTTTGGGTGCATACCGTCATGCTCCAGGATCGTACCGTCATGCTCCAGGATCGTACCGTCGTGATCCAGGATCGTACCGTCGTGATCCAGGATCGTACCGTCGTGATCAAGGAAACAATGATTATTTGAGACATTGACTAAAGTCCTCCTCATTGAGGCCTGGAGGTAAATAAGAACTATGAAAATGAAAATGAAAAGAACAGGTAAAGAAAAGAGTGTATGTCATCACCCCTCGAGGCAAGAAGAGTGTAGTCGTGGAGATAAAAAGGCTCCCATTATTAGTCAGGTGTTTCTGTGCCTCACTAAAGGCAGAAGATCGTAGTGAACCTCGGAAAACGCGAGTACTGAAGCTATTGTATGTGTAGGTCGAAACTGAACCTCGAGAGTTGGAGAGTGGATGTGTCGTGGGTAGTGAAACGTACGACTTACGAGTTAACATGCGCCTAGTGATGATGGTGCCTGATGGTGTGAAGGTTGGGACATATGTGCATGGAGTGTAGCGTGACGGGTGGTGAGTGGGCCGTCATGCAGGATGTGTCCAGCGAGAGTCCTGTCAGTGCAATGTATGGTATGACAGCACGGGTCACGCTGGTGTCATCATACCCTGGGATTATGGAGCAAGAACCTATTACACAGCAATGAGTGTACATCCTCGAGTATTTGGCTTGACTGGACACACTAAAGAAGGGACGACTACGCTGATAGAAACATTTAGTATACATTTTCATCCCGTCAGCAGAGACTCAAGGGTGGGGGAGCATTACGGCAGTAGATATCGGGAGTACCAGCAGCAGAGTATGTATCGGGGAAGGGGGAGCAGTATCGGAGTATTGGCAGTATCGGATCGTGAGGGCAGCGAAAGATCGGCACGGAGAGTGTTGTTTTGGAGGTGGGAGAATTTCGGGTAAATAGTAACGTATATGGAGGATTATGTTGAGCGGGTGAGGAGGATTTGAGCAGAACGTTATGGAGGTTGAGGTAGCACCGGGCGTTGTAAGTGTGTCAGCAACAGTTACGTTAGAGAGGAGCAGGTACGTAACTGGCTGGTGTGGGTACGGCTGAGTCACTTTTTTAAAATTATTTTTGAGCTAATTATTTATTGATTGATTTTTGAGATTATGAGGAAAACATTTGAATGGGAGGGTAACATTTGGTATTAGTGTTGGAATTAATAATTATGATAATAGGGGAATACTTGATATGTGTTATAGAGATATAGAGGCTCCTAATGACATAGATGATAGTGTAAAATTATCTATTCATAGCACAGTTGTCTCTCATGACTCATAGTATCATATTGTAAACAATAAGTAAAGGGTCTTATATGGCCTTTAGTACCATAATGAACAATGAGTAAATGGTCTTATATGGACCTTAGTGCCATATTATGAGCAGTAAGTGAAGGGTTTTTATGTGGCCCTGAGTACCATGTTATGAGCAGTACCAGAAGCACTGAGTAAGAAATATTGAATTAAAAGTTATTTTTCAGTATTTTTCCCTTGAGAGAAAATTAAATATTTGGCTTATTGATTCATAGCTCTTGGAGTAGACATATACCACTGTTAAGAAAAGGTTGCTGGGGTTGAATAATGATCATAACGCACGTGATTCAGTATTCTTATAGTTTAATAGAAAAAGTCCATTTCTTTTACTCTCCTGTATACTGTGAAAAATGAAATCTCAAAACATTCTATAAGTACAGATTGGTTGTCATATTTTGGTCAGGTAGTTCTGTAAATATTGTGCGTAACATAAGTGAATGCTTAGAACATCTTGCTGGCCACAAAAAAAAAGAAAAAGAAATGTGATCATTGGATTAAAACAAATGATTATTGTTGAGTTTGTCAAAGTGTGATAAAGATTTGTTGAATGAATTAGATAAGTCATATAATGTGATATGAGTAAACTGAGGATTTTATTAATTCATGTTTTATAAAAACGCATTAAAGTTTAGCTTGGATTTTGTAATCCAAACCTGATTACAGCAAATGGGTGGGGTGAGGATGGGCAGGGGAGTGTTGGGGATAGGAAGGTGATGGTGGGATGGGAAGGGTATGTTGGGGATGGGCAAGGGATGGCGTGACATAGGGATTGGATGATCGACTCGAGACGGTACAGCGTTGCGGATGAGAAGGTATAGGGATGGGATGAGGGAGGTTGGGATGTAGGTTATCGCGGACTGTGGGATAGGGTATCGTGGGCAGGAGAGGAGGAACGAGGGAGCGTGTACAGGAGGGGAGGGTGAGCGTGGGCAGGGTGGTAGAGAGTGGGCATGTTGCAGGAGTATGGCGTGACCCACATGCGCCCGGAACGTGCCTCCCCGGCCTGCTGGAGGATCTTGTCCTGACTGACTGAGTCTTATCGTCCCAGCTACACACGTGCATTAGTTAAACCTCTGCTCCTAATCACATTTTTCCCCCTCACTTGGTGTCGTAAGCCTTACTGTACATGATGCCACTCACGGGCCCGCCAGCATCGCCACTCTTGCCCACAAAGGCTTTGAGTTTTGCTGGATTTTTACAATTTATTTATAACTGGAGGTAAACTGTGAATGTGGTTCATACGCGTAACGTAGCAACATAGTTGACCAATAAAGATTGATGATGGTAAGAGTAAGAACATACTATCACCCTTCTGTTTCCAGATCTAGTAATTGTCGGGCTATTAGTAAACTGATGGAGCCTGGAGATTAATCCATAATGGTGTTGAGGTAGAACCCGGCTCCTGGCCGTAATGAACTCAGCGGAGGAGGAGTTAAGGGCGCAGGGCCGTGCCGCCGGTAATGGCGTGATTGTCATGAGGCTGTAAGTATCGATCCGCGCGGGGGTGATGACGCTGGCCCACCCACTGCTGCAACCTCCACCTCGTCACCACCACAACTACCGCTCCACCACCGCTCCACCATATCATCACCACCACCACCACCCATCATGTCAGTACTAACGTTCATCGTGTGACCATCATGAGCACCATGTCACCACTACCACTTCATGATACACCACACACCATCACTATTTCCCACTGGCCACCTAACGTCATCACCCGATATATATATCCATTCACCACTTTACTACCTGACCATGTACCGCCGCCCCATCCATCACGCCACCATACACATCACCGCCTCCTGTCTCATCACGTATCGGATCATCGTGCATTGCTTCACCTCATACCTCACTTCTTGCTTCCTTACCACTACGTACCATACTACTTTATATATTAATTAGAGTATCGCTTAAGGAGCGGGCGCCCTAATCACCTGTGTGTGTGTGTGTGTGTGTGTGTGTGTGTGTGTGTGTGTGTGTGTGTGTGTGTGTGTGTTTGTCTAGATAGTTTGCACAAGTGTTTTTCGCTTCCACTTGGTGTGTTGTGACTCACCCCTTGGCTCCTACCCTGAAGGTCAAGGTCACACTTGGTGTTATGGTAGTTGTCGTGTCGGCTCCGTAGCTTTTGATCCATTGATGGGATGTCAGTCATCCATGCAGGTGTGGCCCACCACCAGACAAGTGTGTTGCAAAACTACCCTCGGGAAAGTAACCTGACCCACCTCCACGGTTACCATGTTTATTTTGCTAAATTGGTAGTCCACCTGTAGACGTTGTTCTGCTGCTCCCCTTATCATCAGCGGCCCAGTTGGGATCATGCTTTTATTCAAATGAATATTGCCGACCGACTGAGTATCCTATTCTGCCACACATAATTACACACATTCATGTATTAGTACTTTTGCAGGAAAATTTGCATACCTGAAATCTTCATATGATACATTTCTCACAGTTCATTTTTTTTTTTTATAAATGCACATACCACAAACGGATGTTAGCGTGCTCTATACTTTATAACTTTGCTGGGCTAGTAAACTTTAGAACACGTTCAGATTTTTAATTTTTTGAGAGTTCCCTGTGCTGTTTCTCTTTATATATGCTAGTGGTAAGGTTACAGACGAGAACACCTATCTTCACTTGTGTCTAACAGCATGGCACTGCTTCAGTGGATTTGATATCCACATTGGCCTCGTCTGCTATTCCAGCAGAGTGGTACGTCTGTTCCATGGGACTGGGCGTCCCTGTCCTCTTGCTAGCCTTCAGGCTTGCGGCTGGAGACTCCAGTTCTGCAGTATTGATTTCCAAAAAAGTGTGCATGGATGCGCTTGATCCACATAGTGTTGATGGAAAAGAGGTCAGAGTTGATATGTTGATGAAGTCATCGTAGTGTGCAAGTTAGGGATTAAACCTTGCAGTCATTTCATACACATTTTATCTGTCTATAGCGATTTCTTTGAACAAGTACACTTTTATTAAATCGATGTGGGCGATAATTGACACCTGGGAAGTGTCTGTGTATTGTTTGTTTTTGTTTCTGTATGGTGATATTAAAACACTACAGTATTACAGTCGGAGAAGAACCGGAAACTTTAAGCAGCGTCATCAGACCCCATGCGTCTCTCGTTTCAGAATTCCCTAAGCCCAGCCTACTATCATCACCGCAGATTCCAGTCCTTTTTTCGTGTTCCAAAACAGATTTTCTGATATCACGCTAATCAGATTTTTGACACTGAGCTTGTGTTAAAAGCTCTAACTGGTTTCTTCTTTTTTCGGTATTGGCTATATTTATTCGTTCCCCTACTGCACCAGCTTCCTATCCAACATCCTCATCCGCACTGGTCACTCTTGCCACTCATCACCCACTTTCTGATGCCTCCTTCCTCTCTATTAGCGAAGGCCCAAAATATAATGGTGACCATTCTCAGTACTTCAAGAATGAAGATGGCAACTTCCTGCGCATTGTGTGGGATTACCCGGGTTGAGAAGGATCTGCAGGCACGAGAGCTACAACCTTGAACTGTCTCGTTGGTATGGTGTCTTCCAGAAGGGTCGTGTCAGACACCCAGTTGCAAGGGTTGAGAAGAAACCCTGAGATGTCAGGGTAACGTCAAGGAAACATTTACTTCTATTCTGAAGCCTCCGCCACTTCTCGTATTACTACCGCTCTCCACTTCACAACCCACACCGTCACCAGTGAACGCCTGCCACACTAACGTTTACCAGCGTTTGCTTCTCCATCCCTTTCCTTGTTACCACCACCTTATCATTCAAAATATTGCCAACCACCCAGTTACCTTCTGCCGCTTACCACCCAATTACTGTCATCGTCATAAGTCACCATCCCATCACTCGTCGTCTCACCAACCGAGCACTTCATTCCCGACTTAATGACCATCTTTGCTTGCCATTAACATCATCTTACACTTCCCTGTCTGCCACCTACAACCCAATACACCATCCAAATATTCACCAGTCTCCATTTGCTTCAGCATTTCACACCGCCCATCCCGTAACCTGTTACCATCTCGGCGTCACCATTCACCTGGTCATCCCTTGGCAAGTTGGATATCACCATTTCGTATACAGGAAGCCCTTTACCACCTACCATGTCACAGCCACACGTCCTATCATCACAGCCTTTTTCTTGTGTCCGACAGGCGCCTTAACGCTCTCCAAATTACCATCCACATCACCATTCATACCCTCACCAGCTAAGTCGTTATCAACAATTTTCCTACCGCCACATCACCACCATAATATCGCCCCCATAACATTACCAGTTAGCCACCACCTCGTGTTAGATGCTCTTCTCTCTCTCTCTCTCTCTCTCTCTCTCTCCACAGCTCGGCCAGGGACTAAGCTAGAGTTGCTCCTCTGATGTCAGGCTGTTCAAAGCCGCGGCCCACAAACCTCCGTATCTTTCATGACCTAAGCAATCGAGTACATTGTAGATAGTTCTGTTTGCCCCTGAATGTCTCTGTGTAGTGTGTGATGTTTCTCAGTGAAAAACGAAGTATAGGCATGGATCATGTCAACCGTTGGGCCTCTGATGATGACGTGGTCTGTAATGGAGGTACATTTCACGTATTCCGTAATGGGGGAATATTAAGAGAATATATGCTAGACAGATATGAATTAGATAGAACTTCATCCTGTATGAGTTTTTGACATTTTATGCAGGCACTGAAAGTTTTATAGACGGCCCAGCAGGGAATTTCAAGAAACTACTGGACACTTGAATGTAAGTTGTACTCCGTAAGGCAGATTGTGGATTGCATCTGTCCTTAAAGTCTGTAGCGAAAGAAAACGTAACAAAATTATGAAGCAACAGAACAGCGGCTGGGATGATAGAGCCTCCAAGACAAATGTAAGTTATTCCTAAGTTATGCGACACCCTGAAGTGCCTGGAAATTCGGCATCTATTGTGGTTGAAATGACTGAAGGCAGCAACTATGAATTGCTTTTCGACAAAGTCGGTAGGGAATGGCACAGCGGCCTGTGCTTTTTTGAATGTTGTGTATAAGTGTGTGATATTAGCCGAGTGTGCGTGGTAGCTGGTGCTCAGTCATGTTATGTTAATGCTCTTCATCGGGGTAGAACTTGTACTTGGCTTCTCGTGAATTACTTAACTCATCTTGTGGCTGGGAATCCTTTTTCGACCATGAAACTGCATGTTATACATCGTTTCATCTTATAACTTCTTTACGTGTAACTAGAAACAGATACTTGTCATATGAGACCTCTTCATGGCTAGTTTAACATGGCGTACTTGAGGGTGTGAGAACCTTATCAGATCCGCGCTATATCCTGGTGGGTCGGTGTTGCCTGTCCTCAGTCGTTTGTTCGTTGGTGGTGTCATCTCTGATACACATGACTGATGCATTAACGTGACTGGTGCGAGAACAGAAGACACCTTCAGGTAAGCAGTCTTGTGTGAAACACTTACACCTGGTCTCGAAATCTGTTCACCACTATATTCCATTCGTGTGGCCATAAGTTACAAATGTAACTACACCATTTACCGAGGCTTAGTCTTACTCCCACGTCGGCTATCACTGCTGGCCAGACCTCCAGTTGAGCGATGACCGGGCGCTCTGTCACTGCTCTCAGGACAGAGTCGTAATGTAGTGAGGAATATCTGTATACACAACCTTGTGGCACTACAGATATATAACAGATACTCTGTTCATGTTTTTAAGGTGACATGTTCCTGTTGTTATATACATCGTGGCTGGTAAGAGCGCTTTGCACATTGTTCTTTGTGATTGACTTCCACAGTATTGTTTGTTGATGTAGGATTCAGGGGCAGGATGGTCAGCTGTACATAGATGACTACGGGTAGAGCATCGTTGTTACCTTCCTTTTGATTGCTCATCCTTTTGTGCCTTACCATTAGTTTGTAGTCATTATGATTCATTACTTATATGATATAAGAACTCTCCCTCACCGATGCACTCCGGCATTATGCTGACAGTATCTTCCCGCACGTCAATACGAAGTCGTTTCCGCCTGTTTTCCTTACGTGGTGGTTGATTGCCATGTAGATGTTTGACAGATAATGTAACTGTCAACTTCGTCAACCTCAGCTCCTCCGATGGTTTGCCTGCTAGACAGTGTGACGCCCCCCATTTCACAGCGACGAATTCACATTACCTGCGAGAAAGAATCAATTTGTAATTAATCTCCAACTGTGTGGCAAGTAGTGTTATTATACCTTGGGTTGTACGCTTTACTAACTTAGCACCGCTTCCTCGTTGCTACCATGTTTGGCTTATGACGATTATCCGACAAAGAAGAAATATCATCCTCAGTTTCACTTTGGTAATGGATCAGGACCTACAGAAGAAGTGTATTGCAAGGCCAGCTGTGATATTGCGAGCACCCGGGTAGAAGATAGACTGGGGGAATAATAGACTTCCGTAAGTTAACCTTGCGGCATTTCAGGAGAAGGAGCGTGACTGATTATTATCACAGCCTTTCGTCCCCACATTTTTAGTTGTCTGATGCTTCACCTTATGGTTATGATGAACAATAATGGATTCATTTTCTATACTGAGGATCTCCGGCAGACAGTTGATTAATAAGCACATAGATTTATAGGAAATTAGATAACCTTCTCACCATAAAGTTGTGGAAATAACTGGTAACTGCAGTGTTTAAGGAAGATGCCAGGAATATGACAACAGATTTTTGATGTAGACGAAACCAGTTAGAAGACTTAGGCAGACGTTGCGCTCTGGATTCTCAGCTGCAGGTGACACGTTAGGCAAGAGTGACACCTAAAAGACCGGAGTGGTATACTGATTCGTCACAAGATTAAATCTAAAGTAGTATATATGAATACCAGAGTGGAACAAGTTTTAACATTAATGTCCAAGGGTCGTTTACCTGCCGCACCGTTTAGTAAAACGTCTAGATTCATTGGACAAGCTAACGTTCCTAGATGTGCATTAATTAGAAGGTAGACACGAGACTCATCTTGTAAATATACATGAAAAACTTATTAAAGTGAATGTAGAGATCATTCCCTCGGGGATGACAGGAGAGTGCATTACGTACGGTGCTTCTCCTGTAGAGACAAGAATGTTTTAGTAAACAGGAAAATTAGCAAAGTGTTTCTTCAGCCTACTATCGGCAGATGTAAGGAACGCAACGGGAAATAAGCAAAACTGGACACCTTCCCTCGACCAGTTCAAGAAGGTCGCTTAACATTTAATGATTTATGAGACCTGCAGCAACAAACAGCCTGGAAGACCAGACCTTCACCATGGAAGGTTGGTGGGTATATGAGTTGCAGAGGCAGAAAATAACCAGAAACAGCGTACACATGAGTGAACTGAAATAAGATTTGTTTCAGGAAGATATGATAAATAGGAAATTAAATGTAAGAAAATAGTAGTAGTAGAAAACTTAGGTTATTATTGTGATGTATTCTTAATTTCGTTTTAAGTTTGTATATGATCACTGGAAGAGGTGGTTGAATCACATCTTTTATATGAAAGGTTTTTGTTTACTGGAAATATGTACTGCTAGCCATTCATGATGCATGACACAGATACAGAAAAATATGACAGTAGTGAGAAAGAAACCTTAATGTATTACTACCAATACTTTAATGAATCATAATAGACTTGAAAAATGAATTTTAAGGACACTGTAGATGCTAAAGGTGATGACATGGTATAACACACACACACACACACACACACACACACACACACACACACACACACTGGTGGAATTGGCGTTAGTGATGGTGGCTGAGTGAACCTACACTACAGTGGCTATCAAGTCCCTCAGTGGCCCAAGTTGTCATTTCTTTCTTCCTCACACAGGGTTAACATGCGGTCCAGAAGCACACGTTGTCTTCATTCTACACTTACTCGTCAACATAAAGCTCACTTGCTTCTATATCTGTATATAACTATAAATTTTCCTTCGGTTTACCCCAGAGATGGGGGGCCTTAAGAGCGTAGAAATCTCTCCCCGTACTGCACAAATAGGTGATTATAATTAGGTAATTTTTCACAGGTGATAACACGGGCACCAGCATCAGGTGCTCAGGATGCGGGGTCTGCCACCGCTTGCTCATGTTCCTTGTCAGTGTAGGTTGTGGAAACATAGAGGAGGTGGCAGCAGAGACAATGGTACAGTGACATAAGACTGTCTCGTGCTATTGTGTGCGATACAGTACATGATGAGGCTGGGGGGGGGGGGGGTACTGCTGCTGGCCTCATGGTACGGGACAGTAGTAGAGATCTAAGTGTGCAAGTATACTAGTGATGCCTCTCGGGTATAAGAAGCAACTCGTTCTGGAAAGTAGAGTTGATAATGTTTGCTGTATGGTAAAGCTTTTAGTATGATATGTTACATGAGACTGCAGTTTGCATGATCAGTTATGATTATGATAATCCGTACAGGATAATGTGTACTAATGCTAGTAAATTGATATACTCCATGGTAATGCATGGAGTTAGTTTATATATGAGAATTCATGTAGAGCGATCTGTGTTATGATGATCCATGATCCTGTTGTATGTTCCTGTGCTTGGTGCTCTTTCTTTCATTGGCTTGTGATATGATCTTTTCAGCCTCTGCATCTTTTCGGTGTAGGGTAGAGAAGGGTGGTCGGTCGTATCTTCATGTGTAAGCACACCCGTAAGTTAGGTTATTCCTGCGCATGTGTCTGCAAAGGTCAAGTTGTCCTTCGATGTAGATTTCGACCTGTCCATGTCACATAGTAAGCTGGGCGGTGTAAGGTGAAGTATTATCCTTCACTAAGTGATACCCTGCACATTTTTGAGTGTTGGAAGCATCAACTTTTTATCAAGACGGTCACTACCTTTGGTACCAGAAAATATCGCATTTCCGTAAGTGTTAAGCTCTCTATTGTCCTCACGGAGGCTCCGCCAAACCTCCCAGACCGGCACGTACTGTAACCACTTCACGATATCCATGTACTTAGGATCTAGTGTGTTTTTATCCCTTCTCTTCCTTGTTCTTTCTCCTAGTTCCTATACTGTCTATGCTTCTTCCCAGATATCAAACTTCTCTGTGTCTGGTGTTTGCCGCGTCTTCACTTTGTTGGTCTGTGATTTTGGCTTGTAATTGAGCCCATGATTATAATGTCATTATCACTCTCTTTACTCACAATATTTACTCTGTCGTCCTCTTCTGCAGTACTATTTATTGTGAGTCCACTTATGCATCATCTCATATGTTACAGGAGGTTGCGCGATGTTGGCATCCAGCACAGGTTTTCAGGGAGAGACTCATTTAGAGATGTATTTGTTTTAGACTGTGTAGGACGTGTTATGTGTTATGCTGGATGTTCAGGAGTTATTACTTGTATGTGTTGCCGTCCACGCTTTTGTTCAGTGACAGTCACCTGCCTCTCTTGCTAACATCTGTCTCTGCGTGCGGTCCTGTTCTCTAGTTCCGCGTGTGTGTTACCGACACATACACACGCTCTTGGACACCTTGTGTACGCAGTGTATCGAAAGAACAACTTGTTTGATAACGTTCATGCGTGCTTGAGTCATGACTTTACAAGTGCATGAGTTCTTGCTCAAATATGTACTCGTGACTAGCGTAAAGTGTGTATGATGATAGTTGTCTTCATGCTCACGAGACGATGATAGCTGGTAAGTATTTATGAAATTACTAAGATTGAAATTGACCAACTAAACTCGGTGAATGATGATCCCTGCCGTAATTTTAAGCCAGTCGTGTTATAAAAGAAAGGCGTGTGGGAGAGTGATCAGGATAGTTCTCTGTCTTAACATCTAATTCACATCACTGACATTTATCCTTTCCTTTTTTAACGACTTCAGTGCTTTCTGAAGTTGTGGGTAAAGAGTAGATCAAGAGAACTGTAGTGGTTGTTTTGCTGACTCGTAAGCACCAGTGGGTCAGACGTTTTCTGACTAATTTTTCTTCGATATTTATTTTCCTTGCGCCACCTATGGGCTTCACTGAGGCAGGCTGGGGTCGGGGCGCGGAGCCCCTTGATCTGTTGGGTCAACATGATTGTTATGACTGCTGTACCTCTACACTTGGCCTAGACTTCGAAATAGCGATGGGAATGAGCTCTTCTGCTACCCCGGTGGACTAAGTGCAATGAATTTGTTTTGTATGAATCTTGATTATCCAAGTCATTTACATTATTTTGTCAGGCCATTTCTCTGTTGAAAGTTAGCCAGAAAAGGCGGCTGAAATCGCAGACGTTGTAAACATTTATAGAACTCTGGCTGCCTGCGTTGCCATAATGATAATTGAGAATTGATAGAATTATTGCGGTCAGCTCAAGAATACTGTGCGTCAGTGTAAGTTAGAAATATAGTATATATTCTGACGGCAAGATATCCTCATGTCACGTCTGAGAAGTCATCTCAGACCGATGAGAGAGAGAGAGAGAGAGAGAGAGAGAGAGAGAGAGAGAGAGAGAGAGAGAGAGAGAGAGAGAGAGAGAGGTGTTTGTTCAGATGGACTTGGAAAGCCAAGTGGAAACCTGCTGGCCACACACCTGCTACCTGAAGCTGGCGAATTATATTCATCCTCTGGCGTTTAGAATTACTCTCTTAAGGAAGTCTAGTTTGTTCAGTCGAGGTCTGCTAGTTATGTATTCCAATTGAGATCTCTTACGATGGGAGAAGTGGACGTTCTAGGTTTCTCATATCTAAGGAATCATGCTAATAAATATTTTTTGTGGATCATGAATGTTGTCGGTGAGACTCAGATGGATTTGGAATAATATTAGAAAAGCCTTTGGATGGATCAGGAATTTTGCTCTGGAAACCCCTGGGTGGATTTGGTATAGATGGTTCCTTAGGTGGAGAAGGAAACTTGCTTATGAAGCTGTAGGTTGGGTCGGCAATGTTCGTGTTGGGTCACTTGGATGGGTTAGAAATCTTGCCCCTGGCAGGAGCTGGTAGAACTCGAGACGATTCATATATATACCAAGGAAAAGGAGATCAGAATAAGTATCACGACGGCCTGTATTATATCAACCAGAGAAATCTGTGATATTAAACGAAACCTGAGGAACTTCTTCCGACCAGTGAATTTTGAATAAAGAAAAAGCTGTTCGTAAAATAAATAAACCAACTGTACGTTGATACATTTGTTGTAGCTAGAACCCCAGGTGCAGGGTAAACATGAACGCTGTGTGCACACGGTAAGGATCTTTGACTCTCATGATATCACCATGCTAAAGATAGGAGCAAGGCTGACGAGCCGCTAGGAGTCGACGTTTAGTAGTGCAATCAGGAACCTAAAGACCAATTCCATATATGGACGGGACGTACTCTCAGAGGCGCACATCCCCTGTGACCATCACTCCCGTGGAGTTAAAAGAACAATTGAAATCATGTTACATTTTTTTTTTTTTTTAGCAGGACCGAACACTTGGAGCTCCGTCTTCATAGAAAAGTAACTTTCTCAAGCCTTTATGAGTCTTTGGAGTAAAAGTTTGGACGGTGGTAACTTTCAGATAATCTGAGAGCCACAGACATTGTCCCTCACCACCACATAGGAAGCGATGCATCGCTTGAAACACAGTGATTCGGAACAGTACTTTGTTGCCCCGCCTTCCCTCGTACTTCCCGTCGACTAGTTTCCCAGTAAGCTTGTAAACATGTAACTGTGACACAAAAAACCTCAAGTACGTTGAAACCGAGACACAGAAAAACTTCAGTAGGATATCACCTCAGTATTTCAGTACCGTTGGAAGTTTATGGTGTACAGCGGAGAAGGTTTTGAAGTGTTATTTAGTTAAAAGACTGAAGAAAGTGGGGTAGGGACCTCGCGCTGTACGCAAGAGGACGTCCCTGTAACGCTAGAGAAGAGCGAAGAAGATGTGGGAATAATCATGAAGATGACCATCGTCAGTGAGTAGAGCAAGGCAGTCATACCCTGATGGGTCGGGGATTTCAAACCTTTTAAACATCATCCAAGAGAGTGGCGAAGTACCTAAACCTGGAATTGTTCAGACATCTTTCACCACACACATTGACGTAATGAAAGACCCAGTTCATTCTTGTAGCTGAAATTCTCAGACCTATATTGTGAAGCTGGCGCCACGGTACATCATATTGTACGCCATGAAAATCGTGGAAGATGTGGACCCAAGTCCTGATGGTGTAATAGGCCTGACACACCGTGTACGGCAGACCCACTGAAAACTGAGGTTCACATGTGCTTCGCAAGTGTTAACATACGGAGACTCGAGACTTGTCTTTCCTGCAGCCAAGATCCGGCCTCCATGGGCTTCCCCTCTACCTACAGCCAAGAAAGAACAGGATTAGTAGAGCCGTCAACACATTGTCACACTACCCGGGCCCTTGTTTATTTAATGATTTCACATAGATTTGATGATAACAATATTTACTGTAATACTGCCAGAGAGGATGAAACAAGATATGTCTTGAACCTTCCAAAGTGTACATAGTCGGGGCAAGATTAAAATTATTGAAAAAACTATAAATTCGGGTTTTATGACCTTTACGTAATGACGTTTTACATATTAGAACTCGTGCGAAAACTAGAATCGAAAAGTAGATAAATTAACAGTTTCATGTTTGGACGTATGAGACCAAGGGACATCGATGCTAAGTTCTAAGTCTATCGGCTGGTGAATAAAGGGACGGCGTCCATTTGTAATTATGAAGTGAATAGAGAAAATTAACGAAAACAATATCTTCTTCCGGGTCCGGTAGGGTGGGGAGTTAATTGGAATTTCGTATCTGCGTGTCAACACGTGTCAATAGTGATAAAAGTTTGCATAAAGCGCACCCTTACCGGCAGAGTAACAGGCGTTCCTTTGCACCATTGAAGCCTATATGACATAAACATTTGGTGTTTGTTGTAAAGTATACAGTGGGTGGAGTGTAGTGGTAAAGCCATTAGTGTCAGTTGCATGTTGGCTGCCACGTCCGTCACATCACTTGCTAACGTGACTCACCATACTGGCAAAAACTGGCCTCCTGTCACGTCATTTTTATGTTGACTTGCACCAAGTTGTTTCTCTCTCTCTCTCTCTCTCTCTCTCTCTCTCTCTCTCTCTCTCTCTCTCTCTCTCTCTCTCTCTCTCTCTCTCTCTCTCTCTCT